>NC_135497.1:437094510-437291505 GCF_052857255.1 Amblyomma americanum
ATGTAGAATTCTGTACGGCACCGGGGGAACGCCATCTTTGCGTGAGTGATCAATGCGAGATGAGCAAATGTTGGCGGCGTGATTAGTGCATCTCCAAGAATGGATCTCACGCTGTGAATATTGAAAAAGACTCACATGCGTGATATTTTTCTGCCCTGAGAAAGAAGGGTTAGTGACAAAGATTTTGTTTATTTCTGTGACGCTCGACAAGCGATCATAGTTACGGGTGAAAAAACGTGCAGCTCGGTGCAGCAAACGAGGAGGGAAAAAATATAAGCGGACAGCATCGTCACAGAAGCCACAGCTTCAGCACTAATTCTTGCCTCAGATCATGATCTGAATATGAGCATGAGTGGGCCCGAGTAACTGATTGGAGTGAGTCCGCCGACCTATGTGTCCTATACTGTCTGACGCTATCTCCGGCACCTAGTTCCGGACATATTACAGGTTCTTTACTGCTAAGCTGTCACCGTTGCTGGGGTCCTTCTCATCACCATCCTTGTAATTGATGTCTTCTCTTCCGTCCATCGGCATCTGAAATGGTAGTAACGCTAAGTCAAAAAAGTCTGAAGACACAGCATGCCATACATTCAATATACTAGCTAGCAGCTCCCTGAGGAACAGTTTAGGCTTTCAGACTTCTTGCTTCACTTATTCCTTTATTACTTTACTTGAAATATAATGACTAAGACTGTTTTAGGCTTTTAGATTATTGGCTCGCAAACCAAGAGGGAGTCCCCCATACAATAGTGTAGCCATTATATACATATGTAAGGTATTTATCTGTTTCAAGCTACCATATTACAAAAGAAAATATTCAACGAATGCCTAACGCGACTTCTCGCAAGTAGATATTACCAGAAAAAAACTTTAAAAACCACAATGAATGCAAATTACACTGATCATTCCCCTGCCCACTGAAAAGGCCTGGCTGTTTCACATCCAATGCTTTGATGGAAGCTTGTGCACGACCAGTTGGAATGTGTTCCCTTCAGGAACTTATTGTCCAATCTATCCCCAGTGCAGTTTTTGGAACTATCCCAGACTCACCACAAGATTAGATTTTATGACCTCCGTTATTAAGCAGCACCAGTCCCCAAGTAGTGACCATATATCGAAGGGGTTGGACTTTTCGGGTCTTTATTATGTTTTCTCACCATTGCGCTTTTTTCTATTGTTCTTATTTTTGGTTATTTAACTGATTTCAAGGTCAGGAGTTCGATCCCAGCCGGTGCGATCGTATTTCCATGGAAGCGAAATGCCGAACCGCCCGCATACAGTGTGATGTGAACGCGCGTTAAAAAATCCCAGATTATCTAAATTAATCCGGAACCGTCCATTACGGCGTTCTTCATAGCCAAGGACTCGCTTCAGAACGTCCAATCTCACAATTAAAAAAATGGCTGTTGTTTGCTCGGGTAGGCAAAGTCGAAACAGCGCGGTAGCTAGAGCAGTCTTCACTCCGATATAATGGGTTTTTTTCACTTGGTTTTGCATCTTTAAACTTTGTCACGCGAAGATCTGTCTTGTGTGTCTACTTTCATGGGTTGCCCCTCGGTTAACACCCATGCCCTTAAACTGGTTGCAACCTGGGTGGTCCTTGCTTAGCACTTTTTAAAACCTGCCCATCGATTACAACTTGGTTAGCTATGGTCATACATGCTTATGCTTGGTCACCTGAACGTGTGACGGCAGCATAAATTACCCACCGTGCGCACCCCCCCCCCCGCCGGAAGTGACCCTGTGAAGCCCGGCTTCAGACAAACACACAACGGCTAAATGCAGACACCGCTAGTAGTGCTGCAATCATTAGTGTCTACACAGCACTAAATATTTTTGCATCCCTTTGACTCGTCAACGCTGCGTACAAAAATTTATGCTTATGCACCTTTTCGCGCCTTAAGCTTGTGTGCAGGTACACAAGGCTTTGCACGCGTTCTCCCGCAAGCCTCTTGTGCAGCATCGTGTGCGCATTATCGAACTTCGACGTTTTTTTTTGTTTTTGACATTACGCAGAAAATGGGGGATTTAGGACTAGCCAAACACACGATTGACATTAGCAGTTGCTTCTTACAGAGATGTTGCGACGATGTGGGTGGCTGCAGATACTTATCTGACTCCCAGACAGCTCACTTAGACCAAATTTTATAGTGTGTAGTGAGGCGCTACTATGCATAAAACTCGGGTTCGAAATTTTCATAATTTTTAAAGAGCGTCAGCTCTTGCTCATTATGCTTCGAGATTTCGTGGGCTCTGCTGCCACCCTGAGATCACAGCGCCACATGTGGCAGCTACCAATAATCACGTTACGAGATTTCGTGGGGTCTGCTACTACCCTCAGATCACAGTGCCATCTGTGGCAGCAACTAGAAAACAGCACATCTCGAAAGGATACTTGTATCGTCATCTAGAATAGCACTGTAAAAACAACCACCTGCCGCGTGCCAAGGATGACGTCACGGTCTAGTATGGCGGATAGGGGTGTAACTATGAGAGTATGACGTCAGCGGATGAAATGACGCCATAGTTTCGGTTTCTCGAATCCACGATGGCGGCCATTAAAATTGGTGAGCATGGTGGCAATCCACTCCGTTTCAAAGGGGACGCACTTATGTTCCATCCATCCTTCCGTAATGAGCCGTCCCCCTCGGAAGCTGCTCTCAGATGCGCTCGTTTCACCGGTGTGTTCACTACCACAGTGTTTGAAAAAGGACACGGATGATCCCAAACCATCCCCACCTTACGGCGTGGCCGAAGGAGATCTCGGTCGCGGATTTTAGGCGGAGCTACTTCACAGATCAGAAGACGGTGCTTGTGCTAATTAAGAAGAGCCGAGAAGAAGAATGTGAATCCATTGATGACGACGAAAGTGCTATGGAAGAAAACAGTTTGTCTAACCAATCAAGTGAAGAACTTGATGAAGGTGCCAGTCAAGATGTTAAGCAGTGATTTGTGTGATAGTTGGTTGCAATATGTACAAGTGAAATGTTTGTGAATGCGTTCATCATATGCGGAAATAAATCTACAAATACGTATTTCCATTAATGTACTTTCATTTATTCTCATTCATATCAATTTTAGTGAACCAAACAGCTAACGCTCGTTACTTCAACGTCTTCCAGGCAGTGGCGGCCTTTTTTTTCTCCAATTTTTCAAGCCTTCTTTTTTCAGGCACTCAAATCTCTACTGTGAATTAAAATGTGTTTTTCAACCAGTTACAAAAGCTATATCACTCTTTCAACGCATGCAAATGCCTCCACAACCAAGCAGCATAAGGTAATGTAGACGCTGTCTCTCATACACAGTAGCAAAAGTTTACTTACCCTCTCAAATTCATCATATACAGGTATTTTACCTTCGCCTCTACGACACTAGTGGTTGAGATCTCAGGAATCCAGAGGCGGGATGTCAGTGCCATTACTTGATGCATTTGATGTTCATTGGGAGAGACTTTCCGAAACTCAGACGTGAGCAACTCTGAGTGCATGGCAAAGCTCGTTTCGTCTTCTCTGCGAATCGCAGATATTCCAGAGCTCTGTAGGAAGCAACAGCAGTATAGCCGACTGAGGCATAAATATACCTGTGCTACGCAAGGAAATATAGGGTATTGTTCAAGCGATATTGTCAAAAGCAGTTGGTCTGATGCACAGTGCTTTTATAAGATAATTTCACAAACACACGACTTCCTAGGGTTTCACGAGCCCTGAAAAAAAAGCAAATTATGGGCATTGACACTTGGCCTTGTTCCCTCCTGTGGGAATATGACAGATAACCCACAAAGGACTGTGGCTGAACGTAGCACAAATTGGGCTCCGAATTGGGGCCCCTTGCCGGCCCCAAGTGGGCAGCCCATGTGGGCCCCTTGTGGGATTTGCAACTCGTGCCCAGGAGGGGCCCAAATGGGCAGCCCACTTGGGCTACCCTAAAGGAGCCAGAAGAGAACCAGCTTGGGCAGCCCATTTCGCTTGCCCCAAAAAAACCAGATCTGGCCCAACGTGGGCAGCCCATTTCAATGCCCGGGTGGGGCCGTTGTTGGGCAGCCCACTTTCAATACCCTGGTGGGGCCTTTGTTGTGTCCGAGTGGGCAGCCCACTTTCAATGCCCTGGTGGGGCCCTTCTTGGGACCGAGTTGGCAGCCCACTTTCAGTGCCGTGGTGGGGCCCTTGTTGGGCCCGAGTGGGCAGCCCATTTTCAATGCCCTGGTGGGACCCTTGTTGAGCCCGAGTGGGCAGCCCACTTTCAATGCCCTGAGGGGCCCTTGTTGGGCACGAGTGGGCAGCCCATATTCAATGCCCTGGTGGGGCCCTTGTTGGGCCCGAGTGGGCAGCCCACTCATGCCCTTAGGCAGCCCAGTTCGGCCCAAAGTGGGCAGCCCTCCTTGGTTGCCCAGATAAAGCCCAGTCTGGGCACAAGTGGGCTGCCCAATTTGGTCCACACCGGCCTTTATAAGGGCAACCAAACTGGGCTGCCCCGATGAAGCCCAGTTTAGGTCAAGTGGGCATTTCATTTCCTCTCTACAAAATACTGGCTGCACACACATTATTCATGCATAAGCAGGTCAAATTATAGAAACTTTGATGTATTCACAGTAGCATCTTATGCAGATGCACCAATATCTTAAGCTTCTCTGCATTAACATGGCCAGAGTCAGACTCTGGAATGCCAGTGCAAAGCTGATGTATGATATATCAAATTAAAAAGTAGTTTTGTTGCATGTTTTATTGCATTATTTCACAAAAGCTCTATCACTGGTCAGGATGGAGTGCCCACGTCAAGTTCATCCTGGCCTTCCGGCCACAATTCCAGTCCCTGGTGCCACACAAAAAGCTTGGGATATGGGAGTTGATGCGGGCCACATCTGCATCAGGCACCCTCCGCTCCAGAGCAGCTGTAATCAGACAGTAAATTACAAACTGTGCCAAACATGAATGTGCAAAACATGAATTCTAAGCTATGTGGTCAAACCTTGTAAATAACAGAAAAGACATCAGCAAAAACACATTAAGTGTATTTGCATTAACCACGAAAGTAGGCACGAATTTTGTGCAAATCTGTAAAGGCGTGCAAGCTGTACAAACCAAATTTAAGAGCACAGTGTTGCTAGCGACTCACAAAATGGACTGTTTTCTGAGAAAGCAAAAGAAAAGGAAAAAAAACTACAGCATGCTCAATTCAAAATTACGGAAAATTAAGTCTACCTCGAAAACTTGAAAGCATTATTTCATTCGAATGTGCACTACACTTTTTCGTTAAGTAAACCGAACAAAACACATTTGACCAGCTATCTGTACTTTCCGAATTATTGGAACATCTTTGTAAACGTGACAATAAATTTCAGCAAAGGCTGATAAACAATGAGCAGAAATCAGTAAATAAAATTTGCTCCTCGCAAACATGTACTTTTATGTTATAACCTGTGTATCATAACAAGAATATTCAGCTAGAGTCGCATACCATCTATATTATATGTATCTGCTCTACTATGCCTGTGAAAGAATATAATTACAGTTTCCTGTAATGGCATCACTTTACCTAGAGAAAAGTACCGTTAGCCTGTTTGAATAAGTAATGCATGCTAATCCCCAAAAAATTCATCCCACTGAAAACAGCCTTTGTAAGCTAAAAATAGCCACAAATAAAAATACAGGTACCACTGCAGCAGAAAGCAGTACTAACCAATTTTTTAGCACATATTCCACATGCTATGTTACACTGCAACTTCAAGATGGTGACCAAGGGATCTTTTTATTGTAAACATCACAAATTTGGATCAAGAGGTGGAAGAACTTTAAATTTAAATTCAATATTTTCTGCATTCAGTGTATTTTTCCATCTGACAGGCATCAACATACCAATGTATCCCGCAAACATTTTACTGTTCACAAAAAAAAGAACAATATCCTTAATGGGCCTACTTTTGCACGCCAATTTACTGCAGGATTTTATAGTACAGTAATTACTAATAAAAGATGAAGCTGAATGAATGTGCTATTCTAGATTCTCCATCGGCTACTCATCAGGCATCCACACCGCTGTTCACCCATACGACATCTTGGAAATAGAGTATGTTATAAGTACTTTGCTATTAGCTCTTTCCACAGAACCAATGCCATACTGTGGCAGTGCACTGGCCATCAGTTAGTCTAGAACATTTTCTCTGGTGCATAAGTAGTTAGCAGCCCATTCGTACATTGTCAGGATTCCAAGGTGGAACTAAATATAGAAAGGGGTACCTTTCACATTGATATTAGGCAAGCAAGTGACAAGTTGAGTGCCAGCATCGCATAGCATGTAAAGTTTCTAGGAGGTAGTGTAACACTGACAGGGTTTTCATTGCTAATGTGGCCTGCCACAGACCACCTCAATCTACCGTATTTACTCGAATGTAACGCGAGTTTTTTTCCCTAAAGTAGAAAGGAAATGTCACCCCCCGCGTTACCATCGAATACTAGGTTTAAAAACGCTATGAAGACCACCAAACACACACTACTAAAGTCATTTCATGTGTCAAACATGTGCGTTGATCGTACTGGTCATTCGAAATCACGCACTCCAACTCGCCGGTCAACCAGCACGCGAACCACAGGTCACAACTACTAGGACAAAACGACAACCTAATCGCAAACGCAAAAAAAAGAAAGACGGCAGTACGAACACGTCAACAAGAGTCGGTGCCAACTAGTCACTGGCGCGATGAGAGGGCGCCACCTCTTGACGAGTACTCGCAACCTGTAGCGAGGTTGTTTGGCCTCCGTGACCGCAAAATGACGCAGCCATCTCGGAGGCACTGAGTGCTCGCAATCGCCGCCAAGATGCCAGCAAAGGAGCGAGCGATCCCACCGCCATCTGTCTGTTAGTCCTTGCAACTGATGCAAAAACGTGGCCACGTGACTAACAAGCAGCAGGGCATGGAGCAGCGCGCTTTGTTCGCTCTTTCTCGTGTTTGGTGCCAATGCGTGTAGTTGTGCGTTCCGTGCTTCGAGTCTTAGGCCTATCCCCATCAAACGGTCGAGTTGTCTTCAAGCGGAATGGCGTGCTCACGCGCTCAGTATACAGCTGGCTTCAAGCGCAACGCTATTCTGCTTGCTGAGAAAGTGGGAAACTCAGCGGCTGCAAGACATCTGGACGTTAACGAATCGATGATCAGGGGATGGAGGAAACATCGCGAGGAATTGTTTAACTGCAACAGCCTGCGAAAAGGCTTTCGGGGGCCCAAGAAAGGCCGCTTTTTGGAGTTGGAGCGTCCCCTTGCAGAGTTCATTAGCGAGCAACGGTCCCGACTACTTGGAGTAAACATTGAAATACTTCAGTGCAAAGCACAGGAGCTTGAGCGGGACACGGGTTTGACCCTAAACCAATTTAAGGCATCACGGGGCTGGGTGCAGAAGTTTATGCGAAAGGCCGGGTTCTCCCTTCGACGCACTTCTCTTTGCCAGAAGCTGCCCGGGGACTTCGAGTCAAAACTTTGAGAGTTCCAGCGCTACGTCATCAATCTTCGTCGCTCTACCAACTTGCCACTTGGACATATCGGCATTGCCGACCAGACCCCCGTGTATCTTGACATGCCTATGTCCAGAACAGTGCACAAGTCTGGTGAGCATGAAATTCGCATTAGAAGCACAGGTAACGAAAAAAATCGGATTGCCGTTATGCTGGCATATTTGGCTGACGGCCGCAAGCTCCATCCATCAGCATTTTTCGTCGGAAGACGATCCCGAAGGAAACTTTTCCGAAAGACGCCATCGTGCGCTGTCACAAAAAAGGTTGGAAGGACTTTAATCTTGTCATAGATTGGATTCAAAGCGTGCGGGACCGAAGGCCAGGCGCATTGCTGCATCTGGAAGCAATATTGGTTCTGGACTCTTTCCGAAGTCACCTGACACCCGGCGTCAAACAAAAGCTACATCGTGACCGAACGCATCTCGTTGTTATACAGGGTGGCATGACCTCCATTCTCCAGCCTCTGGACGTTTGCATGAACAAGCCCTTCAAGGATCGCTTGCGACAATTATACTGGGAGTGGATTGAAAGCGGATGAACAACAACACCTGCAGGTAGGCTGAAATGCCCAAGCTCGTCTACTGTTGCCCACTGGGTTTCAGCAGCCTGGTACGGGCTGCCTCATGATTTGGGCTACCGCGCATTTAAGAAATGCTCAATTTCAAATGCTCTAGACGGAAGCGAGGACGACCTGCGGTGGGAAGCAGCTAGTGACAAAGAAGAGTCAAGCTGTGATGACAGTGACGGCGACAACTGCCGTGATGATGAGGATGTATAGGAATGTCTGTTTGGCTTGTATTTCAATAAAGTTGTCTTTGACTCTCAGAACTGTGCGATGTCGGTTCCTCGCGTCACATTCGGGTTCTTTCGGTTTTTCTGTCGCACGCCCGAAGTCTACCCTCGCGTTACAATCGTAGTTTTTTTTCCATTTTCACACATGAAAAGTTGACCCTCGCGTTACAATCGTGGTCGCATTACATTCGAGTAAATATGATAGAATGCTGCTTCGCCCAATGGTTTACTCCTAATCAGGTTCATTGTTGTCATCACGCTAAGAGGAACCTTTGTTTTTCACACGACATCTGACAGGCTTAACTCAACCAGAAAAGGAAGGATCAAATAACTGAAACGTTATAAAAACTTTCAAAGCCAATAAAAGGTTATGGAAGTAATATAAGCAGTAAGGTCATGGAAGAAATATTCGAAGATAAGCTCAATGTAAAGTGCATGTCCATTAGCCGCATTTACAGATTTGGGAAACCTTCACCCAAAAGACCGATTAGTGTGCGCTTTGAAGATTACAGAGAAAAAGAGGCTGTTCAACGTAATGCTCGAAAGCTAAAGGGATCAGGCATGTCGGTCCAAAATGACTACTGCACAGAGACGCTCCGAAAGCGGAAGCTTCTCTGGGAAAGCGCCAAGAGCGAAAAAGATGAAGGGAAGAAAGTGAACCTATTTTATGATAAACTTCGCGTTGACGACGTCTTCTATGTATGGGATGACAACACGATGTCCCGCCTGGCACTACCGAAGAAAGCAGTTGCCTTGCCTGATAGCTAGCAAACAAAGTTGAGTGAGTTACGCATGGTTTCTTTGAACGCTAGAAGCATAGCAAATAAAACAGACGCTTTGGAGACACTTCTGATTTCGTACGATCCCCATATTTGCGTGATCACTGAGACTTGGCTGCACGACGATATAAATGATGATGAAATCGTACCACCGGGGTATCACCTGTATCGGCGTGATAGAGGCGCACGTGGTGGCGGTGTAGCAGTTGTTACGAAGGAATATGTTGATGTTACTGTCTGTGAACAAATTGCTGCGCACGAAAGTCTCTTGTTGAAACTTTGCCTTTTCGGAGTGAATTTTTTTCTGTGTGCGGTATATCGTGCTCCGGACGCTGATGACTTTTTCTTGGACCGTTTATACGACCACCTCCAAGGGTTTGGCGGAAGGAATGTTGTCATCACGGGGGATTTTAACCTACCATCGATTCACTGGAGCTCCTTGAATTATGGAATTTCTAGATCAGCAGATGCAGTGCTAGATATGATGTTTTATTTGAACTTAGAACAGCGTGTTCGTGAATTCACTCGTGGCACTGCGATTCTCGATCTTTTATTCACCACTGAGTTCTTTCATAGTTCTGAGGTTTCAGTAGAAGAAGGAATTTCTGACCACAAGTTGGTATTTTTGAGGTGGCTATCGCAAAACCACACTAGGCAGAAAAAAATACAAAGAGTAGTAAAAGATTTTTCCAGGGCTGATGATGTTACAATCATTGACTACTTGGATATCCAGTTTGACAACGTGGTCAATAATGTTGAAATTTCCTGGAAAAGGTTTTGCGGCGCCATCAAATTTTGTGTTAATAACTATGTACCCTCAAGGAATCTTCGTAGCCGACGCTTCACTCCCTGGATTACCCGTGACATTATTCATACCAAACGTAAGATGAAGCGACTAAGGAGGCACCACAACACGACAACTACACGCTTCCATGAACTAAGGCAAGAGTTATTGGCAAAGGTTAGGGAATCTAGAAGTAATTACTTTGGTCATCGTCTTACTGCCTTCATAAAGAGCGATGCCAGAAAATTCTGGCGTCACCTAAATGGAAGCAAAAAGGAAATTAAGAAAATTAAAATCGGAGATGCAACAATATCTGATCCCCCTGAAATCGCCGAACATTTCAACGGTTACTTCCAGAATGTATTCACTGCCGCAGAAGAACTCAGGGTTCACAGTACACACTCAGCAGGCGCGGATGATCTCGTGGTTTCTAGGGAAGGGGTCACAGCTATGCTTTTAAAACTCGATGCTAAAAAACCTTCTGGTCCTGACGATATACCGAATTCTTTTCTGCGACGGTACGCGGAACAACTATCTCCATTCTTAACAGATATCTTCAACTTATCACTTGCCACAGGGGAAATACCACATGACTGGAGGAAAGCACGTGTGGTTCCGATTTACAAAAATGGTGATCGTTTACCTGTGTCAAATTACCGCCCCATTTCAATCACGAGTACGTGCTGTAAGCTATTTGAACATGTCATTGCCACCTACATCAGAGATTTCCTAGAAAGCCGCAACTTTCTATCACAGTATCAGCACGGTTTTAGGAAGCACATGTCAACTGTTACCCAACTTGTTTGTACTGTTCATGATTTCGCACAAGCTCTTGACATGAATGGCCAGCTGGATGCGCTGTTTTTAGACTTTTCGAAGGCCTTCGATAAAGTGCCGCATGGAAAGTTGCTGTACAAATTGGAATGCATTGGTCTTCCTTCCTGCGTTTTGCAGTGGATAAGGGCGTACCTTAGTGATAGGCAGCAGTTCGTTGAAATTATGAATTTCTCGTCAAAAACGCTTTCTGTGACTTCTGGTGTCCCCCAAGGCAGCGTCTTGGGGCCGCTATTGTTTTTGATATACATCAATGATTTGTCTGATGTCGCTCATGGTGGCGTTGCTATCCGATTGTTCGCGGATGATTGTGTGCTTTTTAAGAACATCACAGCACCAAATGACCATACAATATTACAAGCAAACCTAGAGGCTATTCATGAGTGGTGCATACGATGGGGAATGCAACTAAATGCACAAAAAACAGTTCTGTTGCGAGTTACAAGGAAGAAAAATATCAGCACCTATTCTTACTTGCTTAATAACAATATTATAACAGAAGTAGACACGCATAAATATCTTGGTGTGACGCTAACAAATAAACTAACTTGGTCTCCGCACATATCCGCCATTTGTTCTTCCGCTATTAGTAAGCTGTGGTCCCTAAAGAGGAAACTTAAAGGTGCACCTGTCGAAGTTAAGCTATTAGCTTATAATGCCTGCATTAGAGCCAAGCTCGAATATGCCTCCATTGTATGGGATCCGCACAATAAGAAGGACATATTGCAGCTCGAGCGAGTCCAAAGAAAGGCTGTCCGGTTTATTTTTAGCAAATATAAAAGGCACGATTCTCCTTCCTTAGTGATGCGGCAACATAGTATAGGAACATTGGAATCCCGTCGAAAAATTAGTCGGCTCGCTTTTTTGCATAACTGCGTCTCAGGTACGCTGAGGTTAAACATGCCAGACTGTGTTAAGCCACATTGCACCAGGAAAACTCGACACACACACCCTCACTCCTTGGCCCCAATTTTTGCACGAACCAATACCTATAAGCATAGTTTTTTTCCCAGGACTACCAGTGAATGGAATTCCCTGCCTTCGCACACTTTCGCAGCCTGTGACTTTGTTAAAGAACTGGAACGTCAATTTTTGCGCTGTTAATTGTAGTTCGCTCGTTATGAAATTTTTGTGTGAAATTTGTTTCTGAACAGCTGTATGCTTGTTATATGTGTACTCATGTTTTTGCCGCGGATGCCCCTCCTGCCTGGGCCATGTATATGTATGGTCTGCAGTATCTGAAAATAAAATAAATAAATAAATAAGTAGCTGTACCAATACAGGGCCTGATCCCCAAACTGGCCCAGCTAGAACAGGGCTGAGCAAATGCTAGACAATATTCGCTAACCAATGTCAGTGTCAAAATTCTTGTGTGCGACTCTCTCAACTGCTGTTTGCATTTTGCAGGGTTTTTTTTGCCAATTTACTTTTCTGGCCTCTAACTAAGGTGGCCTAGATATGAGTAACGGTGGACATTAAAGAGCCCAAATTTAATCTAAGGGTCGCAAAAGGGGGCTGAGAAAGTGGGAATCAAATATTTGCATTATGTGGTGGAAATGCCACTGAGCGTGCTTGTCACGTACAAGTCCTCGAGAGCAAGCAGGTAACTTGCAAGACATTTTTGAAAATTCGCGCTCTTGCGCTGCAACCCACGTCACCAGGCGTTCGCCCGAGATTGCGCGCATTGCATTGGCTAGCGCGAATGGCGTCGTGATGCAGAGTGCTATAACTGGTTCGCGAGCAATGCAGAGAAAAAGGACGGGTGCTTGTCCGGCCTCGAAGGTGAGTGAAGCACCTCCCTCTTTGTATTCCCTCATCTGTCTGTAGCTGTGGCGGCTGGTGTACGAGTTGAGAGGTAAAACATGGAGGTAGTTTTTAATGGCCAATATCTCTGCTTTACATTAGCTATACTGAAATTTTTTGCAGGAGGCTGATAGGCAATTCAATATCTACCAGTTACATCAGGTTTTCTTACCCTCATTGCCCCCCCCCCCTTTTCAGTGACCTTTTAAGGCTCGAACAAGAATGCCACAATTTGTGGCTTGGTTTTGTTCACATGATTATCATTTCCCGATAACGAAACAGGCTTGTAAATTCAACAGATCATAAAGCTATGATAATTAAGATTTTTTACAGCAATTCTAAAAAAAACAGACGAAAAATTAAAATCCAGTAATCATCGAATTAAAGAGCCCTTTTAATGCACTGCAGGTTGACAAAACCAAAGTAATAGTTCAGAGAAATCAAAATTCAAACTAAAGAGTTCTTTTACTTTTTGTTGTCCAGTAAATCAACTACAGTGGCCCTAAAAGAAGTATCAATCATCTATTCAAGCAGATTATTCTGAAGGCCAAATGCTTGCTCCCAGATAAATTGAACCAGCAATACAAGGAAAAAGAGTGCATCTATGCATCATTTCTTCTCAAAACAATTGCATTTACTGCTTAGCACATAAAATCAAAGCCACAGTGAACCAAGCAACCAGTTAAACACAATGCTTAAAGAGAATGCGAGGGACCAGAAACATCGCAAAGTGCAAACAAGGGCAAACAAGCATGGCATGCAAAAACTCGCCAACAACAACACTATATAGGCGAAGCTGCCTAAAAGGCCGCCTGTGCCTTCCACCTTCCAGCGTAAACTGCAAGGCGACTGGCGTCTTTACGAAATTTTTCAGGATGAGGTGTGTAGCCTCGTCCACTGTGTCGCCTCCGATCAAGGCAAGCCGCTTGATGTGAAAACCATTACAGCACAAATTATAATAAGATGTTGAATACAAATAAAGAATGAATGAGCATTTATAAATTGTCATATTTATTGCATACAAGGCACTGCAAATAAGACCTTTATCTATGTTCAACACCCAGAAATTGTTTACACCCATTTTTCCCCAATGAATTGCTACTTCATGCACATGATGAAAAAAAAACGCATGTGCAACCACAATAAACGCAGCGATACACCTGTCTTCACTGCATTGCTTAGAATTAGTTGCTAGTGTTAAGCTGATCGAAACATGCTCAAGCCATGAGCGGCAGCTTTTCAGTGTGATGCGACAAAGCATGCCCTATTAACCCCCACCCCCCTCCCCAAATATTTCTTAACTGTACCAGTCTGGTTTTGCAGCCCATGAGATCAAGTTAAAAACCAAATTTGAAGCGGTTGCAGTCACTGTTATCCATTTTAAAACTATCACAATATGTTCCATATATCTCGGGCCATAGCAAACAGTTACACTTCAAGACATGGAAACACTTCTGGAACAGGTACCAGAGCCATATCTCTTAGCCGGGGATTTTAATGCGCACTCCTCTTTCTGGGGAAGTGAAGAAACTGACACTAGAGGCCGCGTTTTGGAAGATTTTATTCTATGCAATAATGTCTGTCTGCCAAATTCGGGAAAACACACATATTGTACCCCAAGCACTGGAAAAATGAGCTGTTTAGACATCATTTAGTTCACCATCTGTTTTTACTGATTTTAAATGGGATGTTCTTGATAACCCACGGGGAATTGATCATTTACCAATAATTATTAGCCTGTCATCCTCTCCGTCAATCATTCCGAGCAAACGTCGTCGTTGGAAATTACACTTGGCGGACTGGGCACTGTTTCGTGAAAATGCTAGTCTGGAGAAACTATTTTCGGATGATCTAAGTGTTGACGAACTAAATAAGATTTTCGCAACATGTAAAATTACTGCTGCACGCATATTTATTCCTCAGCCGTCGGGCATAGTGAGACAATGTCAGAAGCCGTGGTACTCACAAGAATGTAAAGAAGCGAAAGGGAAACAAAATAAAGCTTGGGAAATTTTTCGTTGGTACCCTACTCAGCAAAACGTTGTAAGTTTCAAAAAAGCAAGAGCCAAAGCGAGGTATATTCGTCGAAGTGCCAAAAAACATCATGGCAGAAATATATAACATCTATAAACAGTTAAATAACATCGAAGAAAACGTGGGAGCAAGTTAAAACAAAATAAATGGCAGCTACTCTCCCTTCACAATCCCTTTTCTCACAGGCCCAGGCGCACAAACAAGTATTAAACAACCAGCGGACGTTCTAGCGAAACATTGTTCTACAATTTCTAGTTCCGCACATTAAAAAGAGTCAGTTTTAAGGCACAAAAACATGGCTGAAAAACAAAGACTTCCAACAAATGGCTGTTCAAACGAGCCGTATAACAGCCTAATTACACTCGAGAAAATACATAAAGTACTGTCGGCTGGCAAACAGACAGCACCCGACCCTGATGAAATACATTATGAGATGCTGGCACACCTTTCCGAAGCATCAGTAGAAGCACTTCTAAATTTTTTTTTTACAAAATATGAAAACTAGCAAAAATAACAGAGGCTTGGAAAAAAGCAGTTATTGTGTCATTACTGAAGACTGAAAAGCCACCCACTTCCGCTGCTAGCTACAGACCCATAGCACTCACAAGTTGTCTCGCCAAATATTTCGAAAGTGTGTTGAATTTCAGGTTAATATTTACCCTCGAAAACCGTGAACTTCTCGACATCCATCAATGCGGGTTTAAAAAAGGATGCTCCACAACTGACCATCTCGTGCGCCTTGAAATCACTGTACGAAAAGCGTTCATACACAGGCAACACTGTCTAGCAGTATTTTTTGACATGGACAAGGCTTACGACACTACATGGAGGTTTGGCATTCTCCGCGACCTAGCAGACCTAGGTATCCGCGGAAGGATGCTGAACTGCCTGAAAGATTTCCTGTCGGAACGTTCATTTCATGTACGCCTGGGTTCAACACTTTCTGAAGAATTCGTTCAAGAAAACGGAGTACCACTGGGGTGCATTCTGAGTACCACGCTCTTTGTTGTAAAAATGAATTTCATATCGAAAATAATTCCAAAGTCCATCACATATTTTGTATATGTTGATGACCTTCAGATTGCATGCACATTATCCAACTTATCAACCAGTGAGAGACAGATACAACTCACACTAAACAGACTAGCGGTTTGGGCAGACAAAAACGGGTTTAAGTTCTCCCCACAAAAATCAGTTGCAGTTCTTTTCTCGCTCAAAAGAGGCTTGCACAACGACCCCACCCACATATAAATGAAACTATGCTACCAATAAAACAAGAACATAAATTTTGAGGCCTAACATTCGACAAAAAACTAACATTTCTACCCCACATAAACACACTGAAAAAGAAAGCCTCCCAATCTTTAAACATGCTGAAAGTGCTTTCAGGGAAACATTGGGGTTCCGACAGCACATGCCTTCTGCGCATATACCGCTTTTTGGTACGTTCGTTGTTAGATTATGGGTGCATTGTGTACAGTTCAGCAAGACCGTCATATCTAAAAAAGTTGGATCCAGTCCACAACTCAGGCCTACGTCTCTCTTGTGGCGCGTACAGAACATCTCCCATAGTTAGCCTTTATGTATAAACTCATGAACCTCCTCTTGAAGATAGAAGAACCACTCTGACTTGTTCATATATCCTTAAAATAAAGTCACTACCAAAACACATATGCTATCCACTTGTAACGAGTTGCCCTTCCATAATAATATCCAACAACAAACCACAAGCCACCAAGCCTCTACTCTTGCAAATTGAAGATATGTGCCAGAATCTCAACGTACTGGACATATTACCCGCTGTGCACAAACGCGAGATCCGCTACCTCCGCGGTACAATTTTCCTAGAGTCTGCGATTTTACTCTTGCACAGTTCCACAAAAAACATACTCCACAACAACATATCATACAAGACTTCCTTGCACTTGAAGAAAAATACGGCGACTTCACAGATTTTTATACTGATGGTTCGAAAACTAATGTTCACGTAGGAAGCGCCGTGGTACGAGGGAATTCGGAGGACAAACCACGACTTCCACAGTGAGCATCCATCTTCACAGCAGAATGTTACGCAGTCTGCATAGCCACAGAAAAAATAATAAACGAAAACCTCACAAACAGTATAATTTACACAGACTCCTTAAGTGTACTTACAGCTCTTCACCATAGAAATGCAATCACTCCGCTAGTTGGTGAGATCATACACACCATAGCAACAGCCACAGCTTGAGCGCAAAACATAAAACTCTGCTGGGTCCCGAGTCATGTCGGAATAAAAGTCAATGAGAGAGCAGATTTGTGCGCTGCACAAGCCCGTGTCAAGGAAATAAAAAAGTTAATATACCTTTTAGGGATTGCATGAAATCAGTACAGCGTAAAATAAGAAAAAAAATGGCAGTCGTCTTGGAACAACGTAGCCAATAACAGATTACATTTGACTAAGCCGGTTTTTGGTGAATGGAAGTCATGTCTGCATCAGAAACGTGTCAAGGAAGTGATTCGCTGCCGTCTTAGAATAGGCCACAAACACCTTACACACAACTTCCTGCTTACAAAACAAGATGAACCTCTTTGCGAAAAATGCGGAGATGAGCTTACGGTTAACCAAATCTTATTTTGCCCCGCAGGGGGGCGCCTGCAGCTTGCAGGCGTCGGGACGGTGAGTGGCGACACCGCGGGTTCCCGAGCATCCGCAGGGACATCCCCGCAAGGGGATGATGGTGAACTGTGCATCACCACGGACCCGAGCACCCGCGCCTCGCCGTGCGTGGCATCGCCGTGTCCGGGGAAAAGGGGATCCTGGTGGTTGAGCCGATGCCCAGCGTTTGGACCCTTAAGGCCCCTTGGCAAAGGCAACACACCACTTTGGCCCCAGCTTCCTGCAGACGGCACCTCCGGCCTGACCCGACCGGGGGGAATCGGCAGTCGCCTTTTCCTATCCTCCTCTCCATCTTTCACTTTCCTATCTCTGTCTCACAACTCTCCTATATCCTACTCACTCCTTGGTTTTTCGTGTTTTCCTGGCGGCGAGGTTTAAGCTTGTGTGACCAACTACCCTGAGTTGAGTCATATTTGGTTATAGTTGAGTTGTACAGCTGACGTGGGCAGGACTTGCTTTCAAGTTCCTGTCCCGTCCCCTTGTTGGACTCCGTGGTGGGTGGCTGGCACCATGACAGAATAACTAAATTTTCTTTATGGCTCCCCCTCTTTCAAAACCTGATCGCTCTCTGAAAAGAGGGCGGAACGAAGCAACAGACTTTTTCCAGAAAAAGAAAACAACCTTCCCAGAGTTTCATGTCATACATAGTACAGTAGAAGGAAAACAGGCAAGAATACTATCACCCTTTCTTGTGTCAAAGTGCCTAACAGATGCACTGGGCCCCGGATATAAGCTATCGAAAATGGCCAGTGGCGACTTATTACTAGAAATCCGTGACCATACCCAAAACTCCAAGATCTCAGACATTCTCTCTATTGGAGACATCCCAGTCTCCATAACAGCCCACAGATCCCTCAATACCGTCCGTGGTGTCATCTCAGAAAACGACTTTATTCATCTAACAGAAAAAGAAATGCTAGAAGGTCTCAGCGACCAAAATGTCACAGATGTCTATCGAATTAAAATCCGCAAAGACAACAAAGAAATAGATACTAAACACCTGGTACTCACATTCAGCACAAGCACATTACCTGAAACCATCGAAGTCGGATATCTTAAAGTTAATGTCAGGCACTACATTCCTAACCCACGCAGATGCTTCAACTGTCAGAGATTCGGGCACGGCTCTCAGAGTTGCCGCGGCCGCAAAACCTGTGCGAAATGCGCTTCTAAGGACCACAATTCAGAGGAATGTGACGCAGCACTGCGCTGCGCAAATTGCGTAGGAGACCACGCTGCGTACTCCAGGGCGTGTCCGTCCTGGAAAAAGGAGAAAGAAATTATCACCATGAAGACCAAAGAAAACATTTTATTTTGAAGAAGCCAGGAGGCGTTTTGCACTAACCAACACATTCTCGTTCACAGCGAAACCAAACTGATGTGGTGCGCAGGGGCGTAGCACCACACAGCACTCCGGCACCTGCCGAGGCCACTTCCACCGAGCCTATGGCAGGGCCATCCACGCCCCAGGCAGGGTCAGCGAAAGCTGCCCTGCCATTTTCACAGCAGGGAGCGCCGGTCCATGGGTCGGCATCCCGCAGGACTTCTCCCCGTCAGGGGAGGCCTGAAACTAACACAACCGCGGCTGCGCGGTCCTCCAGCACCTCTGGCGAGGTGATGGATACAACCCCCAGTCCGCCTGCTATGCAGCGGCGGAACAGCTCTCTTGAGCGAAAAAAAGACAGACCCCTCATAACAGGCCCTGAGCATAAGTAAGCGCCTTAGCGTTCTCACCCCAAAAAAAAACATGCCTTTCTTAATTCAGTGGAATTGTAGAGGAATTATGCGGAACTACAGCGACGTAACACATATTTTAGGGTCAATGTTACCCACAGTTTTATGTCTTCAGGAGACCAGTCTTGGTCCACAACATGTGCATATCCTTAAACATCATAACATTTTTAGACGCGATCGCGAGCAGGCAAATCGACTCTCGGGAGGCGTCGTGATTGTCCTTCAAAGCGGCGTCCCTGCTCAAGAAATCAAACTTTACACAAAACTTGAGGCAGTTGCAGTTAGCGTCGTTACCTACAAAACAATAACAATTTGCTCTTTATATCTACCCCCACACATCACATTAACAATACAAGATTTAGAAGGCCTGATCAATAAATTGCCGGAGCCATATCTGGTAGTTGGCGATTTTAACGCTCACTCCCCGTTTTGGGGAAGCGAACGCTGTGACTCTAGGGGCAAAATAATCGAAGATTTTCTACTCTCGAATAATGTCTGTCTTTTAAACACAGGAAAGGCCACATATTGTTGCCCAAGCTCAGCAAAAATGAGCTTCCTTGATTTAGCTTTCACATCACCGTCTCTTTTTACCGATTTTAAATGGGATGTTTTAAATGATCCTCTGGGAAGTGATCACCTACCCACTGTCATCAGGCTCTCGTCTTCCACTCCAGTCATCCCCACAAGACCACGGCGCTGGAAATTTCACCTCGCCGACTGGTCACTTTTTACAGAAAGTGCCACTCTAGATAAAGAATTTTCTGAAGGCCTCAGCATAGATGAAATTAATGAAAGATTTACTACATGCATAATATCTGCTGCAACACTCGCTATACCACAAACAACAGGACTCGTACAGAAGAAACACAAAGTATGGTGGACAGAAGAATGTACATTTGCAAAAAAACAGCAAAATAAAGCATGGGGCACCCTGCGCCGGTACCCCACTGCAGAGAACTTACTCATTTTTAAAAGGGCCAAGGCGAGAGCGCGGTACGTGCGCAGGAATGCTGAGAAAACCTCCTGGCAGAAATATCTGTCCTCTATAAATAGTTCAATACCATCAAAGAAAATGCGGGACAAAGTTCGTAAATTCACTGGTGACCATACTTCCTTCACACTTCCGCTTTTGACAACACCCGGTACACAAACATCGTTGGAAGAACAGGCCAATTTATTGGGCGAGCACTTTGCTGAAGTCTCAAGGTCATCCCACTACACAAGCACATTCCAGAAACACAAAGCTATAGCTGAAAAACAAAAACTTCTATTCGGAGCAGGCATGCAGGAAGACTACAACCAGCCCATTACACTCCAGGAATTAAATAGAGTATTATCTTCCGGTAAAAAGACAGCACCAGGCCCAGACAATGTGCATTACAATATGCTTGCCCATCTCTCTGATACAGCCGTACAGGCACTGTTAAAATTCTTCAATAAAATATGGATGACTGGCAGAATACCTGAGGAGTGGAAGGAAGCAGTAATAGTACCTTTTCTGAAACCCAGAAAACCACCAACAAGTCCTGACAATTACAGACCAATAGCCCTCACCAGCTGCATTGCTAAATCTTTTGAAAGTGTAATAAATATTAGACTCACCTTTGTACTCGAATCTCGGCAACTATTAGATGTACATCAATGTGGATTCAGAAAAGCATGCTCAACCACCGATCACCTTGTCCGCCTAGAGAACACCATACGGGAGGCGTTCATCCACAAACAGCAGTGTATCGAGGTCTTCTTCGACATGAAGAAGGCATACGATACCACGTGGAAGTTCGGCATCCTCCGCGACCTAGCAGAGCTAGGTATCGGAGGCAGGATGCTGAACTGCTTGAACGACTTCCTGGCTAACCGCACATTTAGAGTCCGCATAGGAACAACTCTCTCCATGACTTTCACCCAAGAAAATGGCGTACCCAAAGGTTGCATTCTAAGCATGACACTCTTCGTAGTAAAAATGAATTCGTTAGCCAAAGTAATACCCAAGTCCATAATGTATTCGGTTTATGTAGATGACCTACAGATAGCATGCACTTCCTCCAGCATATCGTCCTGCTAGAGACAAATACAAATCACACTAAATAAACTAGCTGCTTGGGCAGAGACAAATGGGTTCAAGTTCTGTCCTCAAAAAACAGTAGCCGTTCTGTTCTCATTGCGACAAGGCCTACAATTCAATCCCAACCTATACTTGAATCAAGCCACACTACCAATTAAACCAGAACATAAATTTTTAGGACTCACTTTTGACAAGAAACTCACATTTCTACCACACATTACCAACCTTAAAAAGAAAGCATCCCAAGCCCTCAATGTATTAAAGGTGCTCTCGCGAAAACGGTGGGGGTCCGATAGAACATGCCTATTACACATCTATCGCTCTGTGGTACGCTCCAAGCTGGACTATGGGTGCATAGTATACGGTTCAGCAAGAGCATCCTACTTGAAACGACTGGACCCTGTTCATAATCTTGGTCTGCGACTATCAACTGGAGCATATAGAACATCCCCGATAAACAGTCTTTACATTGAAGCTAATGAGCCTGCACTAGAGGATAGAAGAGTCACACTGACATGCGCATATGTCCTAAAAACCCGTTCTCTTCCTAAACATCTCTGCCATCCCATTGTTACCAAGTGCCCATCCAAAAGATTATTCAACCATAAACCACAATCCATCCGGCCACTAATAATGCGCTTTGAAGATAAATGTGAAGAGTTAGGAGTACTGGATGCCCTGCCGAATATTGCACAAAAATATGAAAATTTACCACCATGGTACAGCCTGCCTTCAGTGTGCGACTTCACACTGACACACTTACATAAAAAGGAAATGCCACATCAGCTCATACTACAAGAATTCATTGAACTGCAAGAAAAATATGACACCTTCACTGAATTTTATACTGATGGGTCAAAAACAGAAAGTCACGTTGGAAGTGCAGTAATTCAAGAAAAAAATGAAAAAATAATACGACTGCCACAGTATGCATCGGTTTTTACTGCCGAGAGTTATGCAGTCTTTGTAGCAGTTGACCAAATAGTAAAAGAAAACATTAAAAATAGCGTCATTTACACCGATTCACTGAGTATGCTCAAAGCGCTGCACTGTAGAAACGCTGCTGAACCCATTATAGGAAACATCATACATAACATAATTAAAATAAAAAAACAAAAACAACATTATATTCTGCTGGGTGCCCAGCCATATTGGAATTGTCGGTAATGAGAGAGCAGATGCATGCGCAGCACAAGCTCGAATTGATCAAATAAAACAAGATAACATACCACACAGGGATTTTTTGAAATTAGTGCACAGTAAACTCAGAATTAAGTGGCAGGCTGCATGGGAAGAACAGGCAAACAACAAACTGCATTCTATAAAACCCGTTTTAGGAGAATAGAAATCATGTAGACATCAAGAACGTTTCACTGAAGTTATTTTATGTCGGCTACGCATTGGGCACACACACCTTACACACAACTTCTTACTGACAAAACAAGACAAACCTCTCTGCGAAATGTGCGGCGAAGTACTCACTGTAAACCACATTTTAATTTCATGTACAAAACTGGAACAAATGAGAAAAAAATATTTTACAACACTCTACAATGAATACATCCCATTGCACCCCAAGTTGCTTTTAGGTGATCAAGCACTGGTTGATCTTTCAAGTATTTTTAAGTTTCTTAATGAAGCCAATGTTTTAAACAAACTCTAGGTATAAAAAGCGTAACATTTAACAAAAACCTAACCTTGTGTTTGGCGCATCATAGCCATAGTTGCTTTTGCGCCATTAAAAGCAATATAACTAACTAACTAAATCTTATTTTCTTGCATGAAACTCGAAAAACAACGAAAAAAGTACTTCAATAAATTTTATAACGAACACATTTCTTTCCATACTACACTACTTTTAGGAGATAATGGAATCGTAGACACGTCTTGCGTTTTTAGCTTTTTAAGAGAAACGGGATTTCTCGGAAAACTCGAAATCTTTTCCCACTAGTCTGTTCAAAATTTTAATACACCTCAGCCACATTCTCAGCTCTGAGAATAAGGCTTAGGTTTTTATTTGTTTTATTGGGAACCTCAAGATCCTTGCCCAGTCAAGGATAGCTGTTGAGGTTACCCAACCCTCTTGAAAGCTTTTAGTAGTAGCTATTTCTAAAAACTTCCCTATCTGTTCACTTGATAGCACTAACATTTGAGGCCCTCTACACCAAGGATGATTTCATATTTCTATAAAATTCAGCAAAAAACTTCTCCAATAGCTTGTGCTTGGCGCATGATGGCCTTAATTGCCTATGTGCCTTAAAACACAACACAACACAACACATCGAAGGGGACATGCAGCCGTTCCCCAGAACGCTCTCTCTTTCATCACCTCTTCTTCGTCGTCTTGCTTCGCTCCGGCATGTCGATCCTCTTTCTCTTCTTTGCGGCTCCTCTACGAAAATTCAGGGCGAGCTTAAGTGCACCAGGCGAAAGCCTTTCTGCACTCACTTTGGCTAATTAATGACTAATTACTAATTAATGAGTGCTTGTTGGACAGCACGGCTACAAATTCAGGACCACTAAGGGGGGCATTACCGATCGTTTCTTTTTAATTTTTTCATTTGGTCTTTTTATTTTTAATTCCTTTTACTTTTCTTTTCGATTTTTTATTTTTCATCAAGTTCTTTATGTATGTCTTTTTGAACTTTTATTTTTAATAAGTTACTATATAATGCCTAATTAGGAAGTGATGGCTGGTCACTAATTGATGACTATTTACCAACCACCCATTACTTAATAATTGAGAAGAGTATATCCATTATAGCAATTATGCTATTGATAACGTCATAGTGAGACAGAATTCGCGGACGGAGGGACGGACGGACAACAATGATCTATTAAAGGCTTTCGCCTGAAAAAAATTACAGGAATGCACTTCAGTCTGTTTAAGAGCGGAAATGCGAAGGCTTTTCCTTTCTCCCTGAATTTTTCATTTTTAACTGTTCTTTATTACTAGAAATTTTGTTGGTTTTAGTTTTATTTATTTTTATTACTTTTCCTGTTCGTTATTTTAGATTAATTTTATTTTTACTAAGTTCATTTTCTTTTTTATGCTTAAGCCTTTCCACGCGTTTACATCGTTTTTGATCCAATCAGTCACAGAAAACCTGCTTCAAACACAAAACTTAAATACCGGAAGAGTTGCGCGATCAAACTTAGCATTGCCGAGTACCGTAATCCTCGGTCAGTTCCTGGTTGCCATAAAACGTCATGGAAGCGCTTTAAGCCCATGTATCACTGAAGAACTTTAAGTAGCCTACAATTTGCGATTTACTTATTGAGCGTGATCTGAATTTTGCTCTAATTGTGCGCATAAACAATGCACGTTTCGTCTGGATCCCAGCACTGTGGATTTTTGCCAGCTCGCTCGTCTAGTAACTCAGTTACAGTCATGGTGGAAGAAAAGAATTTAGTAGTAGTAGCTCCATTAACTTAATGAAAGTGATCACTCAAGTCCTCTTGCCATCATGTTTGACGAAAACATTCGAAAAGTTGAATTTAAGTTTGCCGCTTTAACTTCGCTTCCCAGATACCTCAGTCCACCCCCAAGTACTTCCGCCACTTCCGCTTCTACTACTTTTCTTTTTTCGCGCAAGCCGATGACCCCTGAGCCTGCTGAGCAGAAGAGCCCATCGACTCACCTACCTTCGAAGAGCTCTAGCTCGTTGCGCACTCCGGTTGAGTCTTCTAGATCGCACTCGTTCCCATTTGGAATGGCCAGTAAGTGGCGGAAATACCGGCGGCTGAGCCGGGAGGTCAGCGAATTTTTACCGCGACATTTCCTCCCCCGCCGAGGGTAACCTTGGGCCTTCCACGACGGCACGCGAAGACAGTGAAATCGATGCCGATACTGCGGACAATCCAGAAGGCCCGAAGAATGCTCTGATGCATCCGCAGTACGAATCGGCGTTTCTGTATGCTCACATGCCAGCCGATTCTGATGAAAGAGCCAAATATTTGAGTTCGTCCGAGGAGAATCCGTCTACCGCGCAAGAAAGCACAGCAGCAAGCCCCTCAACGACAGATGCTGCACGAGAGCTAGCGGACATAGCTCGGAAGCATTCACTCACCCGTTCGGCAGTCAATGACCTCTGTCTGTTTTTGCGTCGCCTTGTCCACCCGCTACCTCGTGACGCTCGTACGTTACTGACGACTGAGCGAAAAGCTGATGTTCTTATCGACTACGGGCATTTTGGCCTACGAACTCAGATGATTGAAAGAGTGAAGAACGGTCTTCGCGATGTTGCAGGTACTAACGTTGACCTCCACGTGAACATCGACGGATTGCCGACATTCAAGAGCTCTTCGCTGGGCTTCTGGGTTTTGCTGTTTTCTGTGGCGAATGCAATGGACAGCCGACCATTTGTTGTCTATATCTATTGTGGCAAAAAAAAAGCCTGCAAATATTGAATAGTTTTTGCGACCATCTCTATATGAAATGAAAAGTATGGAAGCTTCTGGTGTCATCATCAAAGGTGTATGTCACAGTGTTTCACTTGCTGCAGTAATCTGTGATGCGCCAGCCTGTTCCTATGTCAAATGTACTAACTGGTGCTGGTTATTACGGTGGTGACCACTGCACACAGAAAGGAGAAAGAATTGAGCACAGGCAAACATTCCCTATGTGTGCTGCTTTCAGGAATCGAATCGCAGAGATGATTCTTTCCGCACAATAGCCGACGCTGGCCACCACCACGCTGCAAGTTCACTTTTGGAGTTGCATGTGGACGTGGTGAAACACTTTCCGGCGGATTACATGCACACGGTGTGCTTGGGAGTGGTACGTAAGTTGCTGCAGACGTGGACATTGGACCATTTCCGCATCGTCTCGGCGCACAGCAGCAGTGTATTATGAGTGCCACCGATGGAAGGCAGTGGAGTTTAAGTCCTCCCTTTAGTTTAGGTCCTACACTGGCCCGGTGGTGCTACGCGGTTTGCTGGACGACAACCAATACAAACACTACCTGTGCCTTCATGTGACGATGTGCATTCTGCTCAGTGATGTTCTTGCGACAGAGATGAACAAGTTTGCCTCAGATCTCCTGCAGTATTTTTCACAGCAGTGTGGGGTTCGTTATGGACCTGAGTTTCTTATCTACAATGTACACATGCTGTGTCACATTGAGGATGACGTCTTAATTTATGGTCCGCTGGACAATATTAGTGCCTTCCCGTTTGAGAACTGTTTGGGGTGAGTTAAACGGTTGTTGTGCACCAGCAGAAAGCCACTTGAACAGGTGAGCCGCAAATTGTCCAAGTTGGCTCCCACCGACTGTGCGCTCGACAGATATATCATCCTTGAAAGGAGGTGTATAGAAGGACTCGTGTTGCTTACTAAGCAATGGCAGCATTGTCAGTGTGGCAGAGGTGTCTCCGAAGTTTCTTCTTGGCCATGAGTTTCTTCATGCAAAGAGCTTGTTCTATGCTCCGCTTCCATCAGAACAGCTCAAGATTATCCGCACAGAGAATGCTTCACATGAGATAAGGATGTGGCCTGAGGGTTCATTCCGCTTGAAATGTGTGAAAGTTGTGTGGAAGACTGGGTTTGTTTTGTCTCCTCTCCTTCATCATAATTAATAGCTAAGACTATATTACAGTTTATCTTGAGCATTGTGTTCCATCTCCATAGCCAGCAGAAGTCTATCATAGTAGAAGTGCATTCTCTGTGTTGTTTTTCTGCTCCATTATCATATTTAGCAGAAGTGTATCTTGGCTTAGTGTATCATAAGTAGTAGCTATGTACTTTGAGGGTTGTTACATCATAGCTGTATTATCTCAGTGTTTTGCTTAACTGAGTGTTCGAGGGTTGCAGGCACTAAAAATAGCATTTATTGTTCTGTTCAAACATATAGCTACTTTTGTGTATCTTTTTCATGAGTTGTAGTGATAATGGTGGAGTGCACATGCTACCTATGCTCTATCGGTTGCAGACACGTGCTTCATGTTTTTCTAATGCCTACTGAACTAAGGACGTCTTCTGGTTAGTGTTCACAGATATGCTGTCTCGGTCTGGCCTACATAGGTGTGGTTGAGGTGAACACACTCATGGGTTGTAGAGGAAAAAACTACAACTTGAGACAGGGCGTAAGACCACTTCTCAGTCTTGCGTCCTGTCTGAAGTTGCGGTTTCTTTTACCTCTACATCATGTCTGACCAAGTGGCCCAAAACTTCCCCTTGTTAAACATGGCTCAGCTGCATAGCAAAATGAGAGGAGACACGCTGTGTAATGTGGGCTGTCTGCTTAGTGTTAACCGCGGTTGCAGGCCGATGCGCATGGCACGTTGCTTCGCTCGAATTGCAGCAGAGCCGATGCATTGTTGGTGTAGCTGGGACTATCTATGAAGGTTTCTCGTGCTAGAAATAAAAGCCCTCCTCTCTTAGGGTTGTTATCTCTCTCCAAAGCTTCGGTTAGCACAGCCCTAATATGTCTTGCTTCTGCTATTAGTTGACAGCGTCAGTTTGTACAAAATCGGTGTTCAATACCTTTTATCTGGGCTGCCAGTGCCCCTTGTGTTACTACTTTACTGTGATAGTGCCTTCGTATCTAGTTCAAGTGATACTCATGATTTCCCCTCTTTCAGTTTATGTGCTACGTGAACGAAATATTTTGGTGGTGCGCTTTGCCGCTTTTGGTACTCGGTGCTTTTGTTTTTATTGCAGGCTCTGTGTTCTTTGCGTGTGCACTCTGTCAGGGTCATCACTGTGTCATTCGCCACTTAACATTGTTGGTGGAGGAGCCGGGTGTACGATTGCGCCATGAAGCTTGAAGTAGTCAGACCGGCACAGAGTCACATAGGATGGCACGCGCTCCTTTCGTAGCCATGGTGTCACCCTGATACCCCAGCATGTTTGGAATTGATGACACGGATGTTGATGACTCGCTGTGCTCATACGTGCCAGTCATCATCTATAACATGTGGAACCCTACGCTGATGCCGGCGAATGCCATCTTTTACCTTACCGGCACTGCCAGGGTGTAATATGAAACACTCGAGAATGAGCTCATGAGCCGGGAAACCTGTTAGGAAAAACTACGCATATTATTTGCAAGACCCGATGCTTGAAAGGTAACCTCGAAACAACAGCTTTCGTCGCGCGCCGAGTGCGCCACAGAGGGCTACATACCTATATTCTGGATGTCCTGGCACTTCGCTACAAAGTGGACGTTGCTTTGACTGAATCAGACAACGTGGGCTGCAATGGCATTGTGGATGATGCTTTTCATTTGCTTGTCTGCAAGGACTGCACTATCATTGACACCATCAAGGAGTGCCATCGCTTCGAGCAAATTGAAAGCTGCTGTATTTCGCAGCTGTTTTCTCGGCTTCCTAACACAGCAGCAACCTCTTCCTCTGAGGACCAGCAGCTACCACCACGTCCACTCTCTGCGCCTGCCCTCGCAGACGCAGTCGCAAGGATTGTGTGGCCTGAATTAGAGGCTTTTGTGTCTATCCCCGTCGTATGCCTCTGCCTATCGTGTTGCTCATCCAGGCATTCGTGTAGCAAGAAGTTGCCAACTGGAACTTCAATCCGGCAGTGTGTGTGCTCTTGGTAGCCCAGCTGGCACTGAGGTTCCAACCACCAGTATCTACCCCTACTGTTTCTCCGGAATCACGCAGACAACCGACCAGACCACTTTCACCACTCTCGCATAGGCTAGATTGCTCGGCACTGCTGCAGCCCCTAGTCGCATCCCCACGGCAACTCCACTATGCGTTCTCCATGCTTTTCACCTCCCCATAGTGCCTTCACCTCTAGCTCCCACCCAGACTTTTCCTGCCGGTTCTCATCACAATCTCCACCACAGACATCAGAGGCATGCTTGTCGCCAATTTTTCCTCTTGTTGCTTCTAGGCTGTTGTTCTCAATCCCCATAGTCGCCTCATCTCGCTCCGATCTGGAAAACTAGCTGATCCAGCGGCCAGAGGTGACGCTGCATATAGGCTTTCATCGACACTGGCATGCATGGGTCCGAGATGATCTCCAACTTTCACCCATGCCATCGCAATATCCTTATTTCTGCGACATCTTGTATGTGCGTTGTGGATACTGGCATTATTTTTGCTGACGGCCAATGCAGCGCTCGTGTTGCTACTGCTGGCCACGGCACCCCAGCTTGTTGCCCTGTACCTATTGAGGCCGGTCCCTGATGGTGACTATATGGTTGCACCTATTCTCGATATACTGCTCATCTGCAACGTTGCGCTGCCCCTTAAGTTTGCTGTTGTCTAGGCCAACACACTGTTTCTACCAGTTCTGAATTTCAGCTTTTGCCCTTTAGTACTTCCATCCGGAATCAGTGTGACCATGCTTTCTCGCCTTTCTTGTTGCCAAGTTGCTGCATTAGATGCTACCCTAGTTCGCGGCCCCGATGCCACCCGCCAGCATTTCTCTTTCTCAACAGACATGTTCACTACCATGTAAGCCACTGACCCCTAACCTGCCTAATCGGCCCAGCTTTTCACACTTCTCTCGTCTTTTTTGGACATTTTTAATCTGCATAAAGCTGCCCTCGGTCAAGTTGTCACACATCACATAGGAACTGGTGGTGCCCCTCCTGACTGCTGGCACTCCTACAGTATGTCCCACCCAAAGTGCCAGGTTACCTGAAACGAGGCAGTAAAAATGCTTGTCAAGAACATAACTGAGCCTTCCCGCAGCCCTTGGGACTAACCAATCATCCTCTAAAAAATATTGCTCTTGGCAGTTCTGCATGGATTACCGACACCTCAATAAGATTAACCAAAAAAGATGTCTAGCCATTGCCACGAATCAATGACACCCTTGATTGTCTCTAAGGTGCCAAAATTTTCTCCTCCACTGGCCTGTGCTCTGGCTGTAGGCAAATTGCCATGGATGAACAAGACCGTGAGAAGACGGCATTTGCTGTGCCTGCTGGGCTATGTGAATTTAAGGTTATACCTTTCGGCTCATGCAATGCCCCTGCCACCTTCGAACACATGATAGGCACAAATAGCCCCACCTAGCTCCTTAGCAGCACTCTTACCGTTATGCTCACAATATACATTTCACTGGATCTTTGTGACAGGGATATTGCTTTCCCTTACGTTACATTTACAAAGAACTATTCCGTTCATTGCACTGTGGTTGCTCCCTAGTATATCTTTTGCACGGCTAAGAGCTCCCGTTACCTGTGGGTTGTGCTTCCTACCTTTACTGCTCTACTTTCTGAATATGCCCACGACGTGATTGCCTGTTCCGACCAAGCCCACCATCTAGCATGCTCCCGACTACTCGCCTCACCACCTTCACTCACCACTAACCTCATCACTAACCTCCTTCACCACATGGTTTCTTTCACCCCTAGCTATCTTGTGTTGCTTTGGTCACCATCTCGCTACATCAGGCTCTCTGTGCGGTGCTAGGTCACTGCCGTCACCTATGAGATCACTCCGGCCTTCTTGGAGACTACCTTCGACCCACCTCAACCTGATATTGCGCACATCTTATGCTTCAGACCCTACCAATCGCCGTGCCCTGATGTGCCCCAATCTGACTACACTGCGACTATGTTTTGTGCCCGGAGGGCCATGCTGCGTATAATCAGTGACATCGAAGTGACCAAAGTGTTTCAGTGGCCCATGTTCCTGCTCTCAGTGCTCGCTGCTTTTGTGCTCAGTGCGGGTTCTTTATTCATTGCCTGTGCACCATGTCCAAATCATCACTGCATCTTTCGTCACATACCGTGTTTACTGTTGTAAGTCAACTTGAATGTAAGTCGACCTCCCCGCCGCGAAATATAATGTCCGGAACAAAAAAAGGACAAGTTTCACAATGGAAATTTATTATCCAGAAGCACCCCACTTGTGTCGTTGTCTTCACTTGTGGTGCTGTTATCATCACTGCTGCGGCCCACAACACATTCGCCATTGAGTTAAATTCCACACTTTGCAAACAACTGCATCATGACATCACCTGGAACAGCCGCCCATGCGGAGAGTATCCACCCGCACACAGCCGCCCGAGAGGGTGTTATCACGCACCCTGTTGGCGTAAGTTCCCTGCCTTCCAAAGAGCGTCCAGATTTTGTCCCACGGCAATCTCTTCGCTTGGCATCACAGTCGAAAATTTTGCGCCACTGCCGCCGCCAATCCCACGCACCACCCATTCAGAAACGTTGAACTGGTGGCCACTTGTGAAGTTTTTTGTTTCTTCGACAAAAATAATGCGCGGCCTGCAGTGAATAAACACCAAATGCTTTTTGGACAGGAGAACTTATGATGATTGACGAAGCACGTGGCTGGCACTCAAGTCAAACGTGCCAACACCAAGAACTGAAGAACAAACCTAACGCTTGAAAAACGCGTATTCAGGACCGAGCTTAAATCATGGGCTCCGAGAGCACAGCACAGGCATTGAATCATTAACAACGTGTGGATTTCTGTCAAAAAATTGCAGTCATTATGAGTTTGAGCCGACCAACTGTGCTACACATCTGCTTCTTAGGCGAGGCACCTAGTTACAATGGGAAATCTGTAAAACCTTCCACATTATAGGGAAGGTGAAAATTGTTTCGCAAGCGATATATTACTTTGTCACGAAAGCAGTTGGGATATGTAAGTCTGCCTTACGTGTTTAGAAAGCAATACCTTTTGTATTTTTGCTGTTTTTCTGTTAATTCCAGTGCAGTGTACACATGTTGTATTGAACTCTACTTGTGGGTCTTTCATCAAGGAAATAAATTCAGTTATCTTTTTACTGCACCTCCTGTCTGTCTTTCTTCGTCCCCACCTGAAGTGGTAATCTTTCACTATAGAATGATATTTATGCTATTCAGATATATGTAATATGGGCAGTTTTGCTAGTCCAAAAATGATGCTTAGTCTATGAAGGATATTGTAGTAAAGGGTTCCAGATAAGACCAGCTGGAGCCCTATAACGTGCATCAAAACTGCAAGGCAAATGGTTACTATTGGATTTTGCCTCTATAAAAATGCTGCTAGCATATCTGGACTCCATCCCATGATCTTAAGCTTTTCTACTACATATCATACACGGGCAAAATTAAGCGTTGAGGATAGTAGTTAGGCAAGACAACTGCACATACCAACTAGCCTGCACTCTTTCTACATTCTTTCGATCCATCGTTTCTTTCCGGAAAGTATTTATTCATGAAAGAGATGTCTATAAACAATGATTCACAAACTGACCAGCACATGTTCATCGCAAATGCGCCCTTGAGTTAATTTTTAATCTGTGATCTGGTTTGGCTCCACTTCACAGCAAATTTCGCGAATTATAGACAAATTTTTGGGGGACTAAGTATTTTCATGTATTTTTGCCACGTTATATGAAAATTTGCGGTGTAGACCATGGCAAAGTGGAAATCCACAGATCCTTTTGGTGTTAATTTATTCTTGACATGTCGCTATAGGCAATGATCAAGACAAAACCACATTTTACCCATCCATATGTTTCCTTTCCTGTACTTTGAAATTTTAATGAAAGTATTTATAAATGCGACGATGATGCTTTCATTTTATCTTTTGTGCTTTCCAATGCGACAGTGCTCCGTCGATGCGCCTTACCATTTGTTACATTGTATGAATGACTGTGAAGGAAACTTTCTATGCAGAATTTGCCATATCGAAAGCCACGTTCAACACACATTGGTCGACTGAGTACAAATATGTAGTACCAGCTAGCTTACAGTACATTAGCATTCATACTAAAAAATAGATGTTACGTCATGAGACGCCACTATGCATCTTACAACCCGCTCAGCACTTCAGAGAGCATCAAATTATGATAAATAAAATGACCGTCTGAATGACGCAGTTGGATCTTCCAAAATTTTAATAAATTACATCTTCACTGCAAATTACTCTACACAGAAGCGACCTGAACATTTTTTGTGAGCATATTTATTGTTTTTTCCTCACAATTATTTATTGCAGACAACTTGCTTTATGAACAGTTTTACTGAAGATCCTAGTGTACATATTAACAAGCCACAACTGTTTATAATATTTATTTTTCCTACAGTAGAAACAGTTCATTGTTTCGCTGCTCTCTTTATAACTTTTTCTTTATTATTTTTGTTCACATCTATGTCATTGCTTCGCAATGCCATTACCTTGCTATGCCATTGCCAGCCTTATTCTAATATTCTTGATGGTTTGAAGCAGACTACACATTGCAAATCTATGAACTCACTGAAACTCCCAGGTTAGGAAAGTAAATACTTAGGCATAATATATAGTTTGGCGCCAGCAGCTCTCGAGAAATATGGCTAGCTGTCTTGCGATCTATCACAATGTAGCGGCACTAAATTGCCATCATAAGTGTTGCGCCGTCTCCGCTTGCAACACGCGCTGGCTCAGGCTGCGCGTAGCCACGCGCTAAGGAAAATGAGAGCAGTTACACACCTGATTTTTAGCTTGTTTTCTTTGTCCGCGTCGCACTCGTCTAATTTGCAGGGGACTCTACAGTCTCCGCCGCTCTAAACTAAATAGGGACGGACCCTCCAGCACACCTGTCACAGTGGTTCTCTTGGATAAATTTTAACAAATAATATGATTCACATTTTGGTTTTCTACATTGTGAACATCACTGAGTACATTCTGAATATAAGAAATGAACTAGCCTCAAAGAACATTAATTTTCATGCATTTGAGTGCTGCAAACTGAGCTGTTCATTCTGCACTTTTGCCATGCCTAGTATGCTTATAATAATTCTTTTGTAAAAATCTACTTAAGCTGATTAGCATCTGCCACGCAGTGTTTCTAAGCACCTCATGCTATTATGAAAGCAATGAATAACTGCGCAAAAAGGACGGGACAAGAGAGAAGAATCACACAAAAAAGAATGTGAAGTTATCGAAGCCTTGGAAATCGCGGGATTAGGGCCTGACAAATGTGTTAGCGAGGCTTCCATACACCTGTACCGCAAGGAGTTGGAGTTTCTTGGTTTTACGTGATGATTATGTCTTTTGTCTTTGCAGTTGGTGCGCGTACGCTTTGTTGTCGAAGGAAGCAGGCGTTGCTGCAATAAACTAGTTGTTAGTCTGCGCTTGTCTCGTGTGATCCGTCTCTCTTTCCCGTCCATTTTGCGCAGTTATTGATTGTTTCCATAAGTTCGTACCAACTAGCCCCTCACCGCACTCTTTTAGATTACACCTCATGCTGTAGTGAATATAGCAGCAATCATCTTCGCCACCCCAAGTGGCATCCTGTCCATTTCTGTTCATCTACTGTTTTTGTTCAGTTGCTGGGCTATCATTGCGGTATCTTTTACTCACAGATTTTGTCAGCTCTGATTGCTCATTAAAATTCTGAGTAGTGGAGTACACTCTTGTTGACAACTACAAAAGACTAAAAAATCACAGCTGAATTGAGATCATGCTACAGATTTCTGAATTATTGCTCTGTGCATTGACTTAATGGCTTACCGTGTCAACTGTTGACGAAGATATGACCGTTATCTAACACCTTTGCACAGAGTTAGTGCATGATCCTGCAAACTGCCGGGATTCTGCAAATAGCATGCAAAATGATTTCGTGGTCCCATACAAAGCAGTGCACAGTTAACAAAATTTGCACGTTGGCCTTTGAGCGAGGGGCTTGCTACATAATTGGTGTTTCAGTCAATCTAACATGCTAAAAGACTGTAGGCAAGGCCAACTTGGGCGGCCCATGTAATACCCCAGCGGATGCCACATGGGCTCTGCACGGGCTATTCAAGCTGGGCTGGAGCCCTGTAATACCCGCATAGTGTCTCGGTGAAATAGCTGGGCTGCCTGCAGAAAGAACGCGGGCAGGCCCAACTTGAATGGCCCACTTAATACACTAGCGGGTCGCACATGGGTTCTGGAGGGGAAAACCGGTGCATATGTCCATGTAATACATATACATGACACTTTGGTAGGTATATACATGGGCTAACTTGGTGTTGACCAGCACTATGGGATGATAGGTGGGCTGCCCAAGTAGGGCATGCCCCTAGTTTTCCTGCACTGAGCCCAACTCGTTTTCGAGATTGAATTGTTGCTGGCAAGGGACATATGCGGCTTAACTTGGCAGCATGGGCTCAGATTGCCCAATAATTACCAATATGGGGCCCCAATTGGCTTGTCATGGGACAGCCCAAATTGTCTTTGCCCACAAGATGCCCACAAGGGTCCAAGCTGGGCTTAAGAGGGGCTGTCGAAATTAGGGCTGCCCGTCATGTTTCTGTGTATAGCCCAGTTCTGCATCAAATCAGCCCGATCACAGCCCACTAAGGCCCCATGTGAGTATTTTTGGGGATGAAAACTAGTTTAGTCCCTTTAGAGCCCATTTTGAACCAATTGGGGTTATAGGCGGGCTGCCCAAGTTCGGCTTGCCCCTAATTTTCCCGCATTGAGCCCAACTCGTTTTCAAGTTTGCTCTAATGTTGCCGGCAAGGGACATGTGCGGGCTCAACTTGGCAGCATGGGCTCACATTGCCCCATAATTACCAATATGGGGCCCTAATTGGCTTCTCATGGGCCAGCCCAAATTGTGTGCCCACATGATGCCCACAAGAATTCAAGTTGGGCACAAGATGGGCTGCCCAAATTAGGGATGCCCGTCATGTTTCTGTGTATAGCTCAGTTATGCATCAAATCTGCCCGATAACCGCCCATTAAGGCCCCATTCGGGTTTTTTCGGAAATGAAAACTAGTTTTCCCTTTAGAGCCCATGTTGGACCAATTGGGGTGATAGACGGGCTGCCCTAGTTGGGCTTGCCCCAAGTTTTCCTGCACTGAGCCCAACTCGTTTTCAAGTTTGCCCTAATGTTGCCGGCAAGGGACCTGTGTGGGCTGAACTTGGCAGCATGGGCTCACATTGCCCCAAAATTACCAATATAGGGCCCTAATTGGCTTGTTATAGGCCAGCCAAAATTGTATTTGCCCACATGATGCCCAGAAGGGTCCAAGCTGTGTTAAAAAGTGGTTTCCCAAACCCACGTTGACCACATGGGGCCCAGGTGGGCCCTAAACGCTGTGCTACTTGGGGCCAACCAGCTTTGTGCCCAAAAGGCCCCATTGAAAGGGTATCCTTGCTTTTAGTTACAATTTTGCCCTCTCTGATTTAGGGTTCTTTGTTTGGTCTAACTAAACTGATTCATGCATCCGAAATATTTCTGTACCTGTCACAACTATCACAACACTGAGCCCTATATAAATTTTATTACGTTCAGAGCACTTCTGATCACTGAAAGAAATGCAATTATTCGAACGCATTAGCAAATCAAAATAATGTGCTCCTGATTAGCTTGATGCACCACATCCCATTTAATAAAATCGAAATGAATAAATGTTTTGCTGCAGAATGCCCCGGACCAGCTTTTGAACTTTGTGCCACTCGAGCTCTGTTGTGGCTGTTGCCTCGCTGCATTTCTTGAGTGACGAAAACTTTGCGCGATTCTCGCCTATGCGACCATCGCTAGGAAGAACCCTTCGCTGATTCTTGAATCTCTAGCGCGGGGAAACCTTCCAGGCGTCCTGAGAGTTGTATGAACATATAAAATATTATTCACGGCGTTCAAATTCAGAGATCACTTATCACAAAGTAAAAGGGCGAATCAAATTTTCAATATGAATGATAGAAACCAATTAAAAAAAGGCAAAGCAGCATCAACAACGCCGGCAACAGAAGAATTACCGTGGGTTGACCGACTGTCTAAGCACGCAGCTTGGTTGAGGACTGGCATGGGGGAGTATTCTTTCTATACACTGCAAGCGCTGTAAAAACAGCGCAGCGAAGTTTCAGCAGACGTGCATCTTAAGAAGATATCAAGGGAAATCGGCGAGTTAAATCTACGAATCAGTTGTTAGGGCGATCGGCTACTGAGCCGTAGTACCCGGATTCGAACCCTACTGCGGAGGCCACGTTTCGATGGAAGCAAAAGCAAAACGCTCCCGTCTGCTGTGCGATGTCAGTGCACGTTAAAGATCCCCAGGTGGTCGAAATTATTCCGGAGCCCTCCACTACGCCACCTCTTTCTTCTCTTTCCTCCTTTTTTCTTTCACTCCCTCCTTTATCCCTTCCTTACGGGGCTGTTGTGGTTCCACCGAGATATGTGGGGCAGTTACTGCGTCATTTACTTTCCTCGAAAACCAATTCTCAACCAATTTTCAAGCTACGGAACTTTCATCATTCACACCAGGGGATACCTGCGTCAGCACGCCTTCGATCACTCTTGAAGAAGGAACTGCTTTACCTAAACTCTTAAGCTCCTTCGTCTCAGAAATTCCCTCCCTTCCCCGGAATTTCCTTTCTTCCCTTCCTTTAATCTTTGTTTCTTCGCAGTGGTATTTATTGCATATGCAGATGACCGATTGCCGTTGGCAGTAGTCACTGCGCGTTTGTTTTTCTCCTGTCGTCCGTGATGGTTCAACTTCTGTGCTTGTTTAGATTGTAGTAACTATCTCAATTTGCCACTCTTCTTCAGAAACAAGTGCTGCTGTAGTTATCTAGAACAGCACATATGATAATAGAGAAAGAAAGAAAGAAAAAAAATGGGTCAAATGCGCTTCAATGCAGTTTGGATGCCTACATTGCAAAGGGGGCGGGGGGCTCGTCACTGTGATGAAATATGAATCCTATGTACTGAAAACTTGTAATTTCTTGCACTAGTCCGGTGAAGGTACCAATTAAATAATTATGCAGCTGCTCTATATTCTAAATAACGTAAAGTATGTGCCTAGCTACCATAAGGGATGTGCCCAGAATCTCACTATCCGGTATGCTCACAGGTGGCTGTCACCAGTAAAATTTACAATTTACTCACAGCTCCACTGCCTACGACGTCCCTCAGTTGCGGGTATTTTTCAAGCAACAGCGCGGTTGACATTGTATAAAAATTACGACTTGGGAACTTGAAAAATATTGACAATAATACATTGCTGCAATCGAATTTCAGTTTTCAATTTCAATTTATTTCTCATCTACACGTAGTGAGGGTCGAGAGGAAAAAGCCAAAAATTATGGCTCTCAGATGCCCTCGGCCCCTACATTGCAGGGCAGCAGGCAACATGCAAGGAACATACCCAAGCAACATCACGAAATGCATACAAACAATGATTGTCAAAAACGACTGGCGCATCATCGGAAAAAAACGATATATTATCTTTTAAGGACATCAAGGAAAAAAGGAGCCGAAAAATATCTCATAGAAAAAAAACAGGTCTGTGGTTATACAGATCACGTGAAAATTTCATGAAAACGAAGGAAATAAAAAAAAACAGTGAAAGCATGGTGAAATCTAAAAAGCAGCATATACAACCTGTATATCTTTGCGGCACGCATGTGAGATGTCAACACGTGCAGCATGAATCTTATTTAGAAGATGGGGCAACGTGTTTGCTAGGCTATGTGTGCCGTACATTGCGCGGCATGTTGGAATGTGCCACATTTCGCCGTGTCTGTTGGAGTATATTTGTACATTTAGCGAAAGATGTGCCGTGTCACGCACGTAATTCACATTTTGTTTTATTTTTTCAGCCAGCCTAAAATTATACAGTTCAGATACTTTTACAGCATTGTATCGGCAGCATAAATCGCATGTGCTTAGATCAAAACTGAAGTTTAGTATTGCATGCTGTGCCTTCTTTAATAGGTATATTTTATTTTTATTGGTACCTGTAGTTGTTTCCCAAACTAAGTGAGCATAGGTTACATGACACATGGAGCGCGAGTTTTACAGGAGAATATTTTTGCATGAGAGTTAGTGACGATGCCGGTTACAGATACCCGCGTCACAAGGAAGCTTACTGATGACATCGTTAACATGATTGTCCCAGCTTAACTGACAGTCTAAATTTACCCCTAATATCTTAATATTTTCCACAACCTCTATCTTTTCTAAACCTAACTGAAGATCACATGGTGTCGTAATGTGTGTAAGTTTCGGTTTGAAGATAATAGCCTTAGTTTTAGTTGGATTAATTTTCAACTGATTAATAAAGGACCATTGATGGAGTGTACTTAGTGTCCTATTTGCCTAGTTTGATACATCTTCACATGCGCTTGATGAGAACATTGAGACGACATCTGCATACATAACACATTTCTCATGCGCGCATTCATTAACGACATCATTAATGTATAAATTAAAAAGTAGAGGTCCAAGCATACTTGCCTGAGGCACGCCAGATGTTACTTTTTTAACTGAATATCGACAGCTATAAATATTAACAAACTGAAGGCAGTGCGCAAGATTTGCCGCAAGAAGCGCATGAGCACGGCCCCTGGAGCCGTAGTCGAACAGTTTTGCCAAAATTATATTAAAACTAATGCAGCGCAAGGCCTGCGAAAAATCTATAAAAACACCAACAGCAAGTTTCTTTTCCTCCAAATACTGTAAGATATACTCTTTTTTGCTTAGTAATGCTGCCTATGTTGGTTTATGTTTAACAACACCAAACTGCAAATGTGTTATTATGTGGTGTGTGTCACAAAAGCGCGATATTCGGATGTGATTAAGTTTTTCCAGTCGTTTAGAAAACATAGCCTGAGCCGAAACTGGCCAATAATTTGAGATAAATTGTTTATCGCCTTTCTTATACAAAGCTGTAACTTTGGAAATTTCCATGCGCCGTAGGTACACTTTTTATTAAAAACTTCAATATATGTGCTAAAATTGGGGCTATAATATCTAACACATGCTTCACAGGCCGTATCAGCAAATCATCCACATCGTGGTATCTGTTGTTCTTCATATTCATGAATGCGGTGGACACTTCAGAACATGTAGTTCGATTCAAATACACAGAATAGCTACGCTGCCTAATGCCAGCATCATGTGACATGTTTAAAGAACTTAGATATTCTCGGGTCACAAAATACTGATGACACACCTTCGCCAATTGTTGTCCATTTACACTCCGCCCTTGAGTTACTAGTACTTGGGGAGAGCTAGTCTGCGGTGTACGTAAAACAATGTTGTTAATCTGGTTCCATAGCTTTCGGGAATCACCGTGGCATGATTAGAATTTACTGTAGTAATACGAATCCTTAGCGCGCCTAATCTTTTTGCTTAACTTATTTCTGAGGACATTGTATCTTGCTAATAGTTAATATCGCGTGTATTAATGAAGTCTTGATACATTTTTTCCTTAAAGTGCAACTCCTGGAGACATATGAGGGGCTCAAACAGTAACCTTGGGCCAGAACTCTCGTACAAAACTCGTTCTGTTTTTCAATAGGCTACAGCCGCCAGGGAAGCACGCACTCCCCCCCCCCCCCCACACGCACAAATCAAATCCCTCAAGAGATCAAAAGAGCGTATGGCACAGCCACGCGCCAGCTTCAGACACACTCTTCAAAATGTCTACAGCAAACATCTCTTCTTCCCCACTCAATATCCTAGATACTGCCCTACACCATTCACTTCCTTTGGGTATATCTCGACCCATTGGGACACCAACCAGCCATCTTTCATCCCACTTTCTGCTCTTGGGAGGCTGCTCTGTCCAGCACAAGCCCAGAAGACCAGCAATGGCAGATCGAGTGGGCGTGCATGATAGCGACAGCCAACGGACTTCCGAGCTAAGAACACCGGCCGAAGAGATTGGCCACTAGCTACCAATCGACCATTTGTTTTTCCTCCTGTTCCTGTCGGCATTAAAAATGTTTCATGAGGCTCGAAAAACATCAACATTGCACGAGAAAGCGAGAGAACCAATTTTCACCGAGTACAACTAGTGGATAAGGTGTCCTGCCATTACAAAAATTTTTAGACAGTATATAGACTGTCCATAGACTTCTGTCTATAAAGTCTATAAACTCTCTTTAGACAAACCCTTGAGAACAGTCTACAGGCAATACAAATTTTATTGACAGTCGATAGACAATCTGTAGATCTATGGTCATACACTTTTAGTGGACTTTTGCCTATAGACTACGAATAGACGAAAAGAAATATCTATAGGAAGGCAATAGAGACTATAAGTTCAGGAGAGCAAGCTGCCGGGCTAGTTGGTGATGCATGTTGTAAACTATAGGAAGCGCAAAATACCGGACGACGGACAGAGTAAGGGACTCTAGACTCTAGAGAGTATAGACTCTTATAGAGTCTATAAGAGCTCTATAAACTGTCTATAGACCATTTTTATCGGTAAGCGTCCCTTTAAATAAACCTTTTTCTTCCAGCCTTCGCGATGCCGCCGCTTAACATGTAGTAATGAGTGAATAAAACTCAATAGTGTTACACGACTGATTCTTTTTTTTATTCACAGGAAACCAATTGTTTTTTTTTTCCAGCGCAGGACAAGCCCGCAGTGTGGTTGTCCATCCAGAGGGATGCTTGGTGCTTATTGTTGAAAGGGACATTTATAGTGGCATGGAATTTCTCATGTCTGTTCATATATCAATGCTTCTTTTCATATCGAACTTTGTAAAGAGCCCCTTACACTCCACTATATTAACTCACTCGATGAAAAAAAAATGATCGGCGGCAACACAAATTCGTATGTTAAGAAACGAATGGTTTTATCCTGGCTTTATGTGATTAATTTTCTTTCTATGAGGTTAGGTACAAGTTCACAGGCTTCCAGAGGTAAAAACGCTTTGTCCTGAAACAAAATAAAAAAGCCTTTTTTATACGAATACTCCACACTGTATTTGCTTTAAAGATTCCCGTGATAAGAACGCTATGATCACGGCTCTGAATGGAGGGAGCGAACTGGTGTCATTATTGTCGATGTGTGACCCTTCTGTTGAGCTAAGTCAAAAACTCCCACTAATGACCGTTTCTTGGTGCGACAGCGGTGAACACGACTATAAGTGGGCCTGATTGCATGTCTTTATCCAGCGATACCGATCAACTGTAAGCATGAAATGCCATAGCATTTCTATTTTGCACGTTCTTCAATGATGGCTGTGGTTTGCCTTTTCGAGGATTTCGCACGACTCGCTAAAAGATGGGTATTCATTCTTGGCGCACCTTGTGAAGCCGCTGCGTCTCTTGCGACATCACAAGAATGGTGATGCATCATGCGGGCGTTTGAGCCGGGGAGTTATCCATGCCTGCCAGGACACTGAAAAAACGAGTTCCTTTCTGAAGCACTGTACTGAAAGCGTCAAGGTTCTCGCTTCTAGACCCATGGACAGGAAAGGCACCGTGCTCATTACGTCCTCGCCGCCGAGACCAATCCGCGTTGTCAAGTACTGGGACTTTCTCAAGAAAATTACTCGGTACGAACAGCGATCCCGCGTGTCTTTTACGTGCTGCACTCTTAGAAGGTTCTGAGAACGCCTGTATGTTGTACGACAATTCTGGGACCGCCGAAGGGCATAAAATATTTTCACTTTGCGATATAGCATTAACTGTTTTTCTGAAATTGCTTAAGTTAAAAGAGAATCTCTTCTCATACTCATGTACGCAAGTGCATGCCGTCGCTGAACGGTACTTAAAGAGAAGCTTTGCGGAATCAGCGACAGGTTTATTTTGCGTGAAATGCCCGTCACATGTGACCAAAGCTTCGCAGCATTACACAAGCAAAAAAAATAAAATCCTCCATCTACTTCTGGCCGTAGAGAGAGTGCAGTGGTAGTTACGCTACTTGCCGGAGGAAGCGCTGCACTTAGGCAATTTGGGAGGACTAATCAGCTGTTCGAGAGAGTACAGTAGCCGGTATACTTTGTATGACAGAATACCAGTTCTTAGAGGGCATCGCTCAGGCCACAAGCAAGACATTTGTTTTGAGAACGACTTTGGTGTTAGTCATGTAGAGAGACCCACCCCGCTGATAGAGAGGAAGGCGGTGGCTGCCCCGCAGATGACACAAAGATGTGCACGTCTCGCAGCATTTGATGGCATTTGGTAAACGATCTTGAGTTGAAAGCAAAAGAGGAGGCTCGAAAATGTCGTTCTGTAGCCGTAAACGGCATAGCTCAGGACTTTCGAATTACCTGAAAAAGCTTCCTTTCTCCTTCGCTTGCGCAGCAAACGCAAAACAGAACTTCGGTGATCAATTTCGGTTTAGAACCGACCACAAAAAACACCATTATAAAATTTACACACAAGGACAAAGACCACACAAGACATAACTATCCATTGTTTTTTGTCGTCATATTTGCGCATAAAGATTACATCAGGGTGCTGAGGACATCTAACAGGGTCCAAATTACGTAAAGCCCGCAATCTGAAGACAGTCACACAACAGTCTTCAGACTGAGAACCTTACGTAAGTGGGTCCCAGTGTTAATTTTTCCTGGGTAACTCAGAGCTCAGCAAAAGCTCAGTTCTGAGAGTCGTGAGATATCCGTAGAACAATTCTGCCATACACGTAGTTCCACTACCCAAACGGATTGTCACTCATACCACGCTCTACCACACAGGTTGCACTCTCCCATGAGATCGGGTCACTAGAAGCTGATCACTTCTATGCCTAGGCGGCAACGAAACTCTTAAGCCTGCCGTTGTTGTTGCTGCTCCTCAGATTGTTTGCGACATTCTCCTGCATCAGCAACATTCTGGGTTCGCACTTACTGGTTAGTGATGAATAATGCCTATGCTAGAAATCAGCACTGGTGCACTCACGCATAAATCCATGAAACCTTCTTCGTATTTTCTCGGGACGCAGGAGATAACTTTATACACCGAAGCATCCCTGAATTTATTTTGCTCACTTCTGTATACGTTTTCAGCACGGGAGTTCAGAGAGTGATGTAGAAATTTGAATATTGCTGATCAGCATCATTCGCCAGGAGGTGGTACGTTCTGCCCTTTCCCGTACGTACCAGTGGAAGACAGACAAGAGCAGAAAAGAAACTATGCTAAAAACCCGCTATAGTCCAGATCAGACGTCGCCCGAAATGCTCCCCAGGGGTGTTTTTCATTGGACACCTTGCTTTTTTTGGCCTATATTTTGTACTGGCAATTGTGTATCCGCTGCACGCCGGACTCAAGAGTATCAAAGTCCGACTATATTCATATAGAATGAGAATATCTGCTCTTTCAGCGCTTCAAATAGCATCTTGCTTTCTATCCGCGTCGTATATTTACACTTAGCTACACGTGGCACGTCTGACGCGCATTTAGAGCTCGCAAAGGCATTGCTGGTCCGCGAGCGCAGTATAAGCTAAGGGCATGCAGAGCTGCTAGACCTATGCTATATCAATGTTAACCTTAAAAACTGCACTACCCAAATAGAAACACAGAAGAGACCACGGCTCCACGGCGCACCTAGCAACTGATCCAGCTCAGGCAAACGTTGCGGTGGCCGGCCACACAGGCCAACTTAGTTGTCTTGACCGGGCTAGTAACTAGACGGCGCTACTTCTCCAAAAAGGCGGCACCCTTTATGAAATGGTGTTTAGTCGGGGTGACCGTGCATGCCGCTTTCAAGATCTCCGTGCGGCATCACGAGAGTTTGGAAAGCAGTGATCTCAAATCGTACCGGCAACCATGGAGAACGTCAAATGCGTCATCGCAGACGAAGGTAGCATACTGTCGTCCGACACGCTATAGAGAGTTGGCACTTGCATGCCACTGATACGCGACTACAACACGCCATTCAGTGCATTGGACGTCAACGTGTGCGGAGGTAGGCGACAATGCCGACCGTGTGAGTGGCCGAAGTGTATAAGCGTTCGTGCGAAAAGTAGGCTTTCAATGCCGATCGGATGTGGCGCTACTTGTATTATGATCCGTTGACGGCAGGTGTGCGCCAGAAGAGGGCGCTGTTTGCCACAATGCTGACTAAGCTTGGTGGCAGGGAAGTCTTGAAAGATGACGAGTTGCAGCTGCCCAACAGCTGCTCTGTCAAAACGGCAAAGGCGATGAAAAAGTGCAGACGACATCCGACTCTTCTTTCCAAAACGATTTGTAGACGCCTATAACGCGTCGGTGCTGTAAGGCGCAAGCATGTGTTTTGCCTCGTGCTCTGCTCATTACATAAACTTGGCATGCTTAAGCGATGAAGAGAGCAGCCGCAAGGAACAGTTCTCACGCATGATACGTGCGGAAGCGGGCAATCTGCCACACATGGTGGCGTTGCGCGTCGGAAAACCGTACATACATGATCACAGGCAATATTAACGTGTCGAGAGGTTTGGTCAACGGCTCGGTGGACATGTTGCGCTACGCTGAATATGACGCCGAATAGCAGCCTCTGCGAGTGTGGCTGGGCATGGGCACTAGAGTCGGCACTTGCCGCAAGTTCAAGGGATGGACCTTCAGGCGGTATTTTTGCGCCATTCAGATGTCTTGGATATTTGTTGAGCGACGGACTAACATGATAATCTTCGATTGCAAGCGGGAGGGGAAGTTGCGACGCTTAGTGTTTCCGTGCATCTACGTCAGCTCCATGCCGATTTATAAATCCTAGGGAGGCACGCACACCACGGTTAGCATTTACAACCACTTCTATCCGCAGGAAATTGCCAACTCTGCGTGTAGTGGCTACACGGGAACAAACGGCCTGCAATTACCGAGAATGACTTCGAGCTTGTCTCTTACCACGGCGAGAGAGAGAGCATGAACAAAAAATGGGTGGACGAATTTTATCGTCTCCAGAAGCACCGTTTGGCCACCGTCACCGGCCGCTGCGATGCCAATTGAACGCCGGTCGAAGGATGTCGCTGTTGGTATTGATTGTGGAATCGGTCGGCAAGCACGAGACCGAGGTTCCACGTGACCGCGTGCTTCGTGAAGCCAATTTTGTAGGTCTCTTTGACACTTGTATGCGCTCTAGAATGCCGTTCGAAGTTGTGGGAATTATATACGTATGCGGTTAAGAAAGGCTCAACAGCTAAGCGGCCGGCATGGCCATGCACCTATGCACGAGCACCGGCTATCGCTCTGGACTTCGTATACAAATATAGGAGAAATGTGTACTATGCGCATGCTGGAAGGCATTATAGTGACTTGTGCTCACATCTCGCCGTCTGCATCCGTCAATGAGGCTGTGCGCTTCATTCGGGGATATCTGCTGATATATGTGAATGATCCGCTAGTGTTTTCGGTCCACTTTAACCCAGAAGTGATGCATGAGCGCTTCATACTTGAGATGCTCACCTTGGACCTGCAGCTCGTTTCATAATAATTAAAAGACGTGAATTTGTCGTTCAGACTGGCAACGTTATAGGAGACATGGAGCTGATTAGTACACACTTAGTGACCCCAAGCCCGTAGTTGTGCGCTTTGTAGCTGTGCGCTTTGAAGCAGTAAAGAAAAAAAATCGAAAAATATGGCTGTTCACTCTAAGTATTTACCACAGCATAGCGCGCCTGTGTTTACTGTAGCAGTTCTGCGGTGTGTAATCAAACAAGGAAAGCAGCACAGCACTGTGCGAAGTAAACCGGCTTTCGCCGGAATTTTGTGCGCCAAGCAGAGAAGCTTAGCGCTCTCTTTTTTTTAAGTATTTGACGTCACCAGTTTAAAGATTAAGATTTTAGCGTTCTTCTAAGATTCCCGTATGCTCCAGGTCGTGAGGCATTGCGTATACAGGGTGGCAAGTTTTTCTAGTCCCATCTCTCTACCGTCCTTCAAATTATCGGCACTTACCTGACCCTCACAAGCAGCTTTCTTCCTTTGCATTACTTGTAAGGTTTCTTTTTTCTTCGTTACGGTGGGGCTGCCCAATTCCGGCACACCTTGACTAAAACCACCCTACTCTGCACGAGCGAAATTTGAGACGACAGATAACACAAGCGCAAACCGCAACTCGTAATTACGTCTCGTTGGCGCCCTTTCAATCTGACATTTTATTTCCCCTTTCATTGTTGATACCCCTGCATCTGCTACTAGTGTTATGATTGGAGAGAACATTCTTGCAGGCTAGTTGGTACATGCTTTCCGAATTTCTAGTGCAAACAGACGACGACACACGAAACAAAATGAACAGGACACAGTGCTACTAACAACTCCACTTTTTATTGAAAGAACACTGTTTATATACAGTAATCGTTCTTAACAACAAAACGGGAAACATCGACAAAGCTTATGAACCGCCTTAGTAATCTGGTCCGCCTTAGGCAGGAAACTGGATGAATTGGGTTTTCTTAGGTCTAAGATATCTGATCTCTTTTTGTGAGCGATATTGATGAATTGCTTACACATGCGTTCTCGGAAATTTCAATTTAGGTAGCTTCAATTATTTCTCTTCCAAACTGCGTTCGAGATCTTCCCATGAAATGTTTTTTTTTTTCAAAACAACAATTATCCAAAGCATTGTATTGTCTAGGGTACAAATTACTTCAGATTCCTTCGGCCCCATTGAATGTTTTACCCACATTCTTAATGTTAATACCCCCCTTATCTTTTTTTTATTTTTGCCCATGCCTGACATTATATATTTGTCCATGCTTAACTTTATCCTGATACGTGTAGCTTTCCTCTTTTGTTTTAATCTAGCTCGGTCCTATCCCTACCATTCTTCGTTGTATCTCCTTACTTAGTTACTCTTATTTATTAACTTTAATTGTTCTAATATTAAGTTCTATCTTTGGATTCCAGGCTTTCAAGATATGGCAGTTTGTAATTATAAGCTTTGCACTATCGGAGGGCTTGCCAGCATCCTGCTAACATTACCTACCCCGTTCATTCATTGGCGTCCGTTTTATTAGGTTAGTACCGTTGGGATTCGTGGCCTAATCACCACTGTCCTCTGCCGCAGTTAGGGCGGAATATTTGTTCTCGAGCGAGATCCAAAAGCCTGGTACGTTCTCTCTTATCGCTAACTCGCTTAGATGTTCTTTCCTCGCTCTTCCGCTTTGTAGTTTTCCTCATATATATCTCTACAGAATTTGTGATTTCACTTTGCGGATAAGGAAGTACGCTTACTGACGCACTCCGAGCGCGCGGCGTCGGACAGAACGCGGTCGCTCTTCAAGGCAGCTGTTGTACTTCTTGACGGCCATGTGTTATAGTTGTCCGATATGTAATGAAGGGCCTCACTCATCTCATTGAAGGTCTCCAGGAAAACTCGCCCCATCGTAAGGCTAGCGAGAAGCCTTTTGCAAGCGTTTACTGCTCGCCGCCATACAGGCATGCGTGAACACGGAGGATTTCCGTCTACACGATTAGGCCCTTTCTTTTGTTGCGATTTCAGGCGTACTCCCGCGTCAGAGAACCGCGCATACTGAACGAGGACACACGTGTTCTGAGCTGAATGACGCGGGCGAGTGGCATGCATATCGCCAAGTCGGTGGCCACGCACGAATGCGAAAGACAATGGCTTGTGCAAGCAGCAATCTATGGCGGGCGTTTCATTTCTCTACGGATTTTCCGCTTGTTCATCCGATAATTGTTCATTCAGTCCTTCCATTAGCCCATGACTTTTCGGGCGTATAAAAGGGTAGTAAAAGTCACAATTTACAGATTGTCATTTTCATATGCTGCAACTCTGGCCATTAACTTTGGGTTGGCCTGGAAAGCGTCAGAGCGTTCCTGGTTATCCGATATCTGCCAGCATGGAAACTGAACTTATGTTTGTTATAATCAATTTTTGTAGCTTTGTTTAAAATAAAAATGAAGTTCGACTCTCCACGCCCAGGCTGTTGGCAGCTCGATATCGAAGTTAGATTGTCTTTTAACAGCGCTTTTCATTTCTTGCCTGGTTTGGTTTATAGGGTTTAAAGTCTCAAAGCGACTCTGACTATGAGGAACGCCGTAGTGAAGGGCTGCGGATCATTTAAACCATCTGGGGTTCCTTAACATGTGCTGGCATCACACAGTACTCGGGCATCTAATATTTCCCTTTCATCGAAACGGGACCGCCGCGGCCATGATCGAACCCACATTTGTTTTTTGTTTTTGATTTCTGAGACTACATTTCATAATTATAAATTGTTCAACCGGCCTTCATAAAAACACCGTACCTTGATTGAAGATAGGAACACTGAATATAGCGTTTGGTCTGTGGCTGCTAACTTTAAGTGTCTTAGTTATGTTCCGCTGGGAGCAAATATTTCACAAGCTGAGAGACACATTACCCTCGCGTGCGTCCCTAATTGTTTCAGCTTTTGTGGCACTGTTTTTCTTGGCACTGTTGTTTTGATGTGCGAATTTCAGAGCATGGGAGGAAAAGATAAATAGCGGTAAATCTGATCGTGCATCAAGGATATCGGCAGTGCAAAACTCAAGAATAATGCAAGTAAGCTTCGCAAAAGCTTTCAGCATTTACCGAACGAATTTTAGAGTTGTAAACATGTGGTAACTTTATTTCACCATTTGAGCGGAAGACTTTGGAGTTCGGCGTTTTCTAAACAGACCCATGCCCTATAAAGCTACTTTGCCTCTTGTTTCTATGACGCATTCTCTGATTATTTCCGTCAGGTTCACTGTCCCAAGCATCTGTTTTCATTTCCTCCGCCTTAGGTGGGACACTTCTTACAATTGCAGCATATTTTTTCCTACAAGAATTTTGTTCATCCATTTCTCCTGTTCTTAAGAACAACTGCTTTCCGCTCGCTTTTCTAATCTTTATCCGGCCAATTATTTTGCACATCTTGCAGGCTGCTGAGACTTAATCGTCTGTATCTTTTTTCCGAATGTAAGCACATTCAATAGCCGATAGTACCATTAGCTCAATCCTTGATGAACATGCAACATGCAACACAACACAACATAACACTACCACCCGTTCTTACATGCGAGATTTATTCCACCACGCAATGCAGTAACTGCAAGCGAGAACTACTAATGAACCACTCCCACCTACAAAGGAGCTAAGCAGAAGCCGAAGTAAGCAGGAGGTGTGGTAAGGTGACACATTAACCTGACAGTGCACGAAAGCAATCGTCAAAGGAAATAGAAAGTCTGTCCTAGGTTTCTTTTCGCTTGTCCTAGAAGGTTCTGTCCCCAATGAAACATTCGTTGCCCGTCGGCGCCTTTAAAGAAAACGAACATGGTTTTCTCGCAGCCAATGAAGAAATAAAAAAATTGAAAGGGACACTTAAGCTCCGCCTTAATGGTATAAGGCCATAGCTAATGGGTAATTCCCATATGTGCAGAATTGGTCTTTTTCTACTTAACATGCATAAATCCCTTGGAGTCCTCATACTACTACTGGCGCAGTGGTGCCGCGGTTTCTTTGGTGCGCCCCTGCCATCGGATGGCAGACGCTGCCACCGGCGCAATTTAAGCGTTTCAGATTGCTATTCCCGAGCAACCTCGCACGATCAATCATTAATTTAACCACCACCTGCTAGGTTGCATGAAAACACAATCCTTTATGGGTGTTATCGATTGATAACCGCACGCAAACAAACGGGTTTTCCCTACATGGCGCAAGTATGGTTTGCTCCTTAAAGGAAGGCACATGATACGCGATAGCCGAGGGTAAGGCTGCCGTCTCGCAATAGCGATTAAGCGAGTCAATGGAAACCACGATCCAGCGGTTTCCATTACAGGATTTCTGAAATAGGCCGAGGAGATCTAGGCCCTATTGCTCAAACGTTGTTTCGGGTGCTGTCACAAGGTGAAGCTGGCCTGATGCAACGCTAGTAAGTCGCTGATATCGTTGGCACTGAGTGCAGCTTGCACTTACTTTTCAGTCCTTGTCCACATTTTCCGCCAATAGAAACGAACCTGGATAAGCTGGAGCGTTCGCCCCGACCCTAGATTACCAGATGTACGGTTGTCGTGTGTGTCCTGCAAAACGGAAGTGTATAGACTCTTTGGGGCAACCAGGACAAAGCGGTGGCCCATATAAGAGTCGTCTTTCGTCTACGACAGACTGTCACGCACTGAAAAGTGATGCGCATCTGAGAGATCTTGAGCAATCACAAGGAGAGATCGTAGGGTTGGATCTTCCTGTTAGTCCTCTTTGACGGGGTGATATCGGATAAAGCCGCTGACACTGACGCGACGCAGGGGTCAAAATTATCGATATCACACTCCGTCTGAAAGGGACAGGCGCGAAAAAAAGTCTGCTGCAGAGTGCCGTGCCGTAGGCCACATTTATAGGGTAACGGTGTATTCATAAAAGTGCGGCCGGCGAGCCCAATTTACAAGGCGGCCGAGGGCTCACAGAAGTTAACGAAATAGCAGAGGCCATGAAGTTAATTTAGTTTATTTTATGAGAGATGGGGCTGTCAGCGCTCGTGTGATTCGTGTGTTTGCGTTTCCGTGTTTCATCGTGCTGTTTCTTTTTTTCAAATGCATTACCAACTAGCCCAGAACCTTTCTGTTCTGAACTTCATCTCTTGTTCTTCGCTCTCTATTAATTGTTTCACCTCTGATCCAAGCTTCATCTGCTCTCAGGCCGCTAACGCGATCTGCCGGTCAGCGCTTGTGTGTGTCAGTTCTTTGTGTGTAAGCACTTCATCGCGCTGTTTTTTACTTGTAAATGCATTACCAACTAGCCTGGAACCTTGCTCTTCTGAAGTGGGGTCTGCTTAGTCGTAGTTTTGTACGACGAGCAAATGTGCTTGACAGCGAATTGAAGATACAGTGCCAACTACTGCTGGCAGTTATCAGAACTGCGAACAATTTCTGCAGGCAGCTTGTTCCACACTCGATTGCCTCAGGGAAGAACGAACGACGAAAGGCATTGGTTCGGGACAAGTACGGTCGAATCGCTTCACTATGATTTAAGCAGGAGCTCAGTCTAGCTGGATGTTTTAAGTAAAAAATTTTATTAATTTTAGTTCGCAGTGAATTATTTGAAATAACGTTTTTACTCTCTGCTTCTTGCACCGATCTGCCAATAATTCAAGACCAGAAGTCTTTAACATAGCCGGAACTGAGTCTGTCCTCCTACATTTCGAACAAATAAAGCGCGCCGCCCGGCGTTGCACCTTCTCTATTTTGGCCCACATTACATTTTGTTGGGGGCGCCCATGCTACTAACTCTTATTCTTGGGATGGTCGAACAAGAGATCTGTGAGCCAGCAGTTTAACACCTTTGTTGCCCTTCCCAGTTTTGCTCTTAAAAAACCCTATCTCTTCTGTGCCGCTGAGCACACTTTTTCTACGTGATTGTCACATTTTAAACCGTGCGAAATAGAAACACCAAGATATTTGAAACTAGGAACATTAACTAGATTGTAGCCTTGAATATTGTACTGAAAAGTAAAAATATTCTTTTTTGCGGTGATACGCGTGTATGTATTCTTATCAAAATTAATTCGCATTTCCCACTTCTCACACCAACTCCCAAACGCCTGAAGGTTTCGGTTGAGTTTAATGTGATCCTCTAAACAAGTTACCGGTGCAAAATCGAGCAGTCATCTGCAAATGGATTTATCTTAGCAGAACTATCAAAAGCGGTTACTACATCATTTATGTAAAGCAGGAAAAGTGCTGGCCCCAACAAGGACTTCTGTGGTACTCCTGAGCATACATCTAGAAAACCAGACTGGCGACCATCAACGCGAACTGCCTTCTTGCGCCTAGTTAAAAAGTCTTCATTTCATTTTAGAACGTCACCATTTATATCAGCTTTGTACAGTTTCAAAATTAATTTACGATGGGGAACCTTATCGAAGGCTTTGGCAAAATCAACGCATATAACATCTATCGGTTCACGGTTGCCTACAGCTTTGGAAAAATCGTGTAATGTCCCAATGAGCTGTGTCACTGTGGAATGTTCCCGTCGGAACCCATGCTGGCATGCGCAAAGCAGACCATTTGATTCTAGGAAAATAATGATATGTTTCGCTATTACGTGTTCCATAACCTTGCAGAAAACCTACGTGAGGGATACAAGACGGTAGTTATTCATTAGAGTACAGTTGTCACTTTTAAATATAAGGATAACTAACGCACTACGCCAGTCCTGTGGTACGGAATGGGTGCTTAGTGATTTCAGAAAAATAATTACCAAATAAAATGATATCCAAACGGCATATCTTTTCAAAAAACCAGTAGGTATCCCGTCTGGCCCAGTAGCCTGCTTGTCATCTAAATATAGCAACTGCAGGAATACGCCCCTCTGAGGAAAGTTCATACCTTTCGGTGAAAGATGCCCCATCATCTACCGGAAATGATCGATCACTTCGCGTGATGACTAATTGAAAATATTTATAGAATCCATCAGTGATATCACATTTTTCTTCTAGTAGAACATTTCCCACCGTCATTTGCTTTATTGTTTACTTTCTGTGGTCTAAATAACGCCAAAAATATTCTGGGGAAGTCTTAAGAAAGTTACTTAGAGTGCGATTAAAAAATGTTTGCTTCGAAATGAGTAACAAAGCCTTTATTCTCTGACGTACTGTGTGTATGTCCCTAGGATCTGCTTTTCTTTTGCGCAGGCTTTTTAATTTGGGTTTCGCGTGAACAGTATCCCTCGTTATCTATGGGTTACTCCGTTTCGTTTTCTAGAGTCGGGTCAGAACAAACTGATCTATGCAGACTATAATAATGGTTTTGAAACACTGCCACAACTATTCAACTGTTTCGACCTCGGAGACAGTTTCAAATTTGTCGAAACAGTTGTGTAAATAATCTAGAATAGATGTATCATCGGCCTTAGCATGGTTTTTGATTTCAACATAAACAGCAGGTTTTGTAGGTGGTGGAGTACAAGTAAGCACATTGAGCAAAATCATTTTGTGATCGGATATACCATCTGTGACTGCCATTTCATAATCGCCCACTTTCTGGGAAAGGAACACAAAGTCAAGCAATGCCTGCGATTGAGACGTTAGACATGTATTTTCCTTCACTATTTGCCTTAAATCATAAAAAAATGTGACATCCAATAATTTTTCCGCATTAGAAATTTCTGTATTTCTAGGCGAAATAAGTTCCCAATCAACATGTGGCAAGTTAAAATCACCAGTCATTATTAGCCAGGTGTTCCGATTTACATATGAGCAAAGAAACGTATTTAACGCATCTGGAAATTCAGGTGAAGTATTTGGCACTCTGTAAACGACTCCAATGAGATATGACATTCCAGAAAATATGATTTTACACGACACCGATTCCGACATGTCACTTGCAACCGTACAGGTTGTCAGCGATGATTTAACAATAATGGACACACCACCACCAAGACAGCCCCGATCCGGCCTGAACATTGTGTAGCCAGTAGGGATAGTGCAGTGGCAAGAAATTGCACTGTTGAGCCATGTTTCTGTAATGCAAACGATATGCGGTCGCTGATATAGCAACAGACATTCTAATTCAGTAACCTTGTTAAGAACACTGCGGCCATTTAGCGAAACGATTCTGAGCTATGCTGTATTTTCATTGCAGGAAGGCATGCCCTCCCTGTCATCGCAAGCTCTCTTGACACTTTGCGATTGCCATGGCGGCCCTTATTACGACGTTCTTGGCAAAGGATAAGCTCGTTCCGACTGTGATCCCAGGCATATAGACGGTCATCAATCTTAAACCTATCATAAACCAGAGACACCTTTTGCTTGTTGTCACTTTTCACTGCTGTCATAAAATTTCATTATGATAGGTCTATGTTTTTCTGGCTTCTTCCTTCAAATATGATGAATTCTTTCTATTGAGGTGACGTGGACACCTAAATCCTTTTTATAAATGTTATCTGCAACGGCTGCGATGAGATCTGACTGTTTCGTGCGCCTCTTCTGGGAAACCTAACACTGAAAGGTTGTTACGCCACCCACTGTTTTCAAACTCAACTAATTTTTTGCCGGTTGCCTGACAGTATCCTCGAGCTTATCTATTTTTGTGGTCATCTCCTGGATTACCACTAAGTGATCTGATAGCTTTTCTGTCCTTGCTGAGAGAATGCCAATTTGATCTTGAATTGAATTAAGTTTCCGGTCGGTTTCAAACTGGTTGTCTAGGATGGCCTTCAAATTACTCTTCTGTCGGGGGCCCTGGATTCTCCTCAATATCTCAATGTATCTCACAGTATCACTTACCAGCAGCCAACCAAAATGGCACGCCATCAGCGAGGACAGGGCAGAACTACGAGAAATCTATCGTCATTGCGATAGGAAATAGAATTAGGCCACGAACAAACCTGCAAAACGAGCCGAAGCTCTTCAGCCATGCTGTCCCTCAGGCGCGTGCCGTGCCCTCTGAGGGCGTGGGTGTCGAGGTGCTGCCTTTGTATCAGTTCCGCCGATGACGTAATTCTCGAAACAAGCTCGTCGGCAAATCGGATATCCGCCTTCATGTCTGCCATGCGGCAAAGTAGGTATGACGGACCACGCGGCTTGCATGTTGTCGCATCCGATAGCATGTCGTGGCGCAGATGACTTGTCAGGCAGAATGGTAATCAATCACAAGTGATCGCTGTATCCTAAAACCACGACACGACCTGCAACACGAGCAGAATCTTACACCATTCAGCCCTGCTTTCCCTCAGGCGCGTGCCGTGCCCTGTATATATATATATATATATATATATATATATATATATATATATATATATATATATATATATATATATATATATATATATATATATATATATATATATATATATATATATATATATATATGTGCGGCGAGTTGGGCGTGTTGGTACATGGTTTTCTGGAAAAGCAGCGCTGAACAGACGAGGACAGAGACGAGGCGCCCGTCCTTGTCGCCTCGTCTCTGTCCTCGTCTGTTCAGCGCTGCTTTTCCGGAATATATATATATATATATATATATATATATATATATATATATATATATATATGTATATATATATATATATATATATATATATATATATATATATATATATATATATATATATATATATATATATATATATATATATATATAAAGGTGCGTGACGATTACGGAAGGCAGTGCAATTTAAGGAACCTCAAAAAGATGTACGTGCATAAATTCGGTTGAGCCGAACCTAGATTTTTGCCTTCCTTCGCTGTACCCGAAACAATGCTACTATAACGCTTGATATCGCGAAAACCTCACAAACATACGCCATTAAAATTACACAGAGAGGAGTGCTTGCGGCAACGGAAAATTTTGAAAGTGGCACGCTGCTTTCCGCCTTGCGCCCATTCAGTACTGTCCCCCGATGGCTAAACTCAATATTTTGCTCAACATCTGCTGCACATAACTTGCCGACTCAAGCTTTCCCTTTGACCAAAGCCGTTTTTTCAGCCGCGACGGTATTTATGAAATAAGAGCTCGTTTTACGTCATTTCGCGCACAAACCTCACAGGAAAGCGCTAGTGTGGCCATTGCGAGTAATGTGGGCATTGACCCTAACACACAGGCTGCAGTGCTGCGTCGTTATCTATTTAGAGCGCACGGCTGGGCTAGTTGATTACGGTTCACCGCACAATAAAAGGGCGACACTGTCAAAGGAGGTACAAAGCATAAACTTTATCAACTGCAATGTTTTTTATAGTAATCACATTTGTGTACTTGATTTTGGCAGACTGGATATCCGAAATACTAAGTCGCTTCTGATCTTCACTAGCAAACGCAGAATGTGATATTGCTCAGAATAGCGAGTGTCGCTGCATGTCCTCCGCCAAAATTACCGAAGACACTTTGTCGAGACGAAAGTGTGAAACGGCGGAAGCCTGACACTGTTGCCAATGGCGATTTTAAAGGCATTGTCTCTATTGCGTTAGCCCGTGGCATCCCTGGACTCCGTGGTGTCGGACGCGCCTCGCCGCCCTGATGCATGCGACGTATACGCTCAGCCTCTCTTGAGCGCCGCTTGCGTTCAGCGGCTGCCGCACGTTGCGTGTTGGGAGACACTGGTTTAGCGAGACGAGGCATCCTTCCCACACGATACCACAAAGTAAACTGCCGCCACCGCCGCCGCCACACCACACTCAAACAGACGGTCGCCACGCGCGCCTCGCGACAGTAAGATATCCGCGCCTGAGCGCGCGCGCTTCCTGGAACTTTTCTTCGCGGTTTAAGTTGTCCTTTCGGCTCCCCCCAAATCCCCTTTCTTCACGCTAGAAATTCCTTCGGTCGGCTCGAGAGGGAGAACGCCCCAGCACAGGGAGCATGGAGGTGTATGACTTTTTTCGACGCCTGGCACGGCGCGGCGCTGGGCGCGTAGGCGCTCCGCCGTACGCCTAGGATGTGTGCATCGAGTTGGGGCTTAACGTCTGGCCACACAGCGCCCAATCGGGAGGACACCTCAAGCGCCTGACGAACGTGACGTCAGGGCGCACCGTCGAACACACGGCCGACACGCGTGCAAATGTGATCAGTCATCCCGCGCGGCGCCGAACCACCCCGACACCCGCACTTGCCGACAGTGACGTCACGCACGCGAGCCAATCAGGAGGCGCACACCTGCACCTAGCGACAGTGACGTCATGACAGAGAGGAGACCAATAAGGAGGCCGGAAAGCTGTTACAGTTTCTGCTAAGGGCAGATGACCTTGACAATGAGCCATTAAAGGCTTCCGCCTTAATATGGATCCCCTGATTGAACTGGTACTCAAAGAAATCTGTGTTGCAATGGAATTTTGCTCAACCCTGTAGAACAATAACCGTTATGCTTTCCAGTAAAAAAAAAAGATTAATTCCTTTTCTTGAGGCCCGAATCATTTATTTAGAGAGCAAAACAAAATTTAGTGAGTGAAATACCAAGCGGCGCCTGAAAGGTTTAAGAGGGCATGTGGTGCGATAGGGAAGAAATACCCAAGGTCACCAATCAATTGAGCAACATCTTCGTGTACTTAGGCGGTAGGGGCATAAGTAATTATATACTCATTGTTTTTTTTTGTGCGGGAAGAATACATAGTGTGCATTAATGCCCATCGGCCACTTCACTCAAATTAACTGGTGCCTCAGTCATGGCTTTAAGGTTCCGCTCAGCTGTTAGCGGCTTCTAAATGGCGGTCATCTTTGCGGATGGTTGGTGCTGGTGTTAGAGCACCATGGAATGACCACAGACTTCAGTACCCAGAAAGACGCACGCACAAAAAGCGTGATATATTAAGAATGCCTACTTCATCCAGAAAGGGTGCGATGACTGTTTAGTGCACCATCTACCATATTCACAAAACAAAGGTAAACATCTTGATTTGTGTTTCTGCCGCGCTGCCACATGAACATGTCAGTACACTGTTTGTATTTCTTAGTTTCATCGAGTGAGTACTGTCCCTCTTTCCTCTGCAGCCCATGCGTTGTTAAAGCTGTGTCTTGCCTGTATTACGTTTCCGTCTCGGGCTGTCCATGTGCTTCAATATGCTTTCGTGCTGTTCAGCATTATGAAGTAAAGAGGAATTCTTATAACAAAAACTTCCTATCCTTTAGGCCTTGTTTGTGGCCACTAATGCCGTATAGGATGCTGTCTCTTTGCCGAGATGTTTCTGGGTTGTGATGGACACTTTTGGATAGCCTAAATCACCCTGCTTCCGGCAGGAAGAAGAAATCTATTATTCATTTTACAGCCACTGCCGTTTCATCTCTGTGCGAAATTGCAGGGTGGGCATCATAATTAGCAAAAAATCATTTCTCTGTCATCGTGGGTTGATAGTTTACTGTATTTGTTTACTAGCTAGTACTGCTCAGGAAGTAGTACTGTCTTAATGGCCTTTGCGCTGAAGGTCTTTAGGTCAAAGGCCATAGGGATAAGGCGTTCAGGAAATACCACACAACATACGCGTACATATAAAATGCCGTTTTAACCGTACAGGTCACTTGCGGTTTAGCAAACACCACTTTCGGTCTAACGACGTCACTGTCGGACCGGTGTTATCACTTCCGGTCAGATGACATCACTTTCGGTTCCATTCCCGGTTCGTCTGCCGTCACTTCTGGTCTGATGCCGTCACATCCGGTTCCCGGACCATAGTGCCGTCACACTGAATTGTCGGGGCATGGGTTCAACACCCACTTCAGAAGATATTTCGTTTTTCTTTCTTTCCTTCTGATGCAGGCACTGCCGATAACGTCATAAGGTCACGGGGGGGGGGGGGGGGGGGTTCGGTTCATTGCCCGTGGACGGATGGTCAACGCCGGATTTTCTGACTAATGATCCATATAATTCTTCCATTAATATACACACTAAAATAAACGCAAATTTAGTAAGCTACACTTGAGCAAATAGCAAGAAAAAGCAGAAAAACGTCACATAAGCTGATTGGCTTGAAGTTTCCCCGAGAGTTCACCCTAGTGATTCCTCTGCTCAAGTGTGACAGCAAAAGAGTGTGTTTGAAGCAATTCACATGCTAATAGGTGTGCTGTTTAGCAGGTTACTCCTGCGGGTAGTGCTTGTTAGGTGCTAGGGGGTTCAAAAGTCCTGAAGCGACTCAGGACGCCGTAGAGGGACGCCGTAGTGGAGTGCGCCGGGTGATTTCGACCACCTGGGGTTCTTTAAAATAAGTTGATCAGCGAGTTGGAGACGGTGTTCCATGAGCACAGCGCGCGAATAGGACAAGCAGAAAGGAGCACACAGAGGCAAAACACTGAGCTGTGTTGTGTCCCTGCATGTTCCTGTCTTCTTGTCCTGCTCGTCACGCTGTGGTCGTGGGGTTCTTGGCATCGCACATGGGGTTCTTTAACATGCACTGACATCGCACCGTACACGGGTCTCTGGTATTTCGCCTACATCAAAATGCGACTGCCGCGGCTGGGATCGAACCCGCGTCTTTCTGGTAAGCAGCCAAGCGCCAAAACCGTGAGCCACCACGGCGGCTCGGGTAGTGCTTGTAGTGCAGCCGATAAACAAGCTGGGCGGTGCGTTGACAACATGAAATTTTACAAGCCTGTGGATGGCTTTAAAACGTCCACAGGTGTGGTGTGCAATAGGACTTAAAATGACAAGTTTTCAGTAGGAGAAGACGGGAAAAGATGAATGTCGCTCCTGTGGTATTCAAACATTGTACCAGTGTACTAATGGCCCTAAAAAGCTAGAAATATCACGAAAGGAACACGGCGACCAGACTACTGCCATATATTCGAGTATATTATACGCCCTACCGATTTCCATGCCGTTAATCTGTGTTTCTTAGTTCGCTTTTTTGCATACAGGCTGAAGAACAAGTTTTTGAGCATATTTGGAGCATGTGTGTTTTAAACATATGCGTTATTTGTAGCTAGTTGTGAAAACGATGTCAAGGCTTTGAAAGCCTTCCTTCAAAGTCATGTTTTCATGAAATAGACTTTTTTTACGAGACTTCACCTCGCTCACAGAAACTGGAAAAAGTTGCTTAGCCATAGTTTGTCACAGATGTTACAAATATTGCAGTAGAGGGCACAGTTTTTAGTGCATAAGTTTAGTTGATTTGCAAATTGCAAATTATGGCATTTAACGCCCCGCAGCGACATTCGGATATGAGTGGCGGCTCCGGATTAATTTAGACCCCCTGCGTTTATTTTGCATGCACTGACATCGCCCGTAATATCGTCATTGACATCACACAGGCGTTTTTTTTATTTCGCCTCTATCGAAATACGGCCTCCGCGGACAGGATCGAACCCGCGACCTTGCGATCAGCAGCCGAACGCCAAAGCCACTGAGCCGCCGCGACGGGTGTAAGCGCACTGAACTTGAGGACTTACAATAAGTGTTTTTATTACTACCGATAATAAAAGTAGTGGACACCATCACAGCCCTGGGTGTGCCTGATACTGCTTTAGTTCAGAATTGTTGAACGCTTCTAAATCTTATTAATTGTAGTCAGTCATTAATCTAAGCAGTTTGATGTTCCTAATAACCTTGCTGACGCTAAGTAGAAAGTGTGCTATAGCGAACAGCGCCGAACGCTGTAGTGAAATGAATAGAGAGAGCATAGATGTGACCATTGTTGAGTGTCTGAGCATGCATGTGAACATTAGAGAGAGAGAAAGGGAATTTTAATGAAAGAAAGGCGGAGAGGTCGGCCGGTGGTAACAGGGCCCTGGCCTGCTACTCCACACAGGGGAAAGGGAAGAGGAGGAAAAGGAAAGTGTGAATGAAGGCTGATGATGGCATAATACAATGAGTTTCACGGGTGATGTCTATGCACACGCACACACACACACACAACACTGGCTGGCGCTCGCATCGCGGTTACTGGACACACATAAAACTCAAAACTGGTGTCTGCAACACAACACCGACACATGTCATTAACCATGTAGGTTGTGCACAGGTGGTCACAAACGAGTATCCAGGCCTGTTTCACACAAAAAGTTGAGCAGGGCTTTTGTCACACGCCACCAATCAGAACGTCTCGTCATTGTTGAGTGCTTAGACAAAGACGTGAGCGGATTCAGTGCGTTGGGTTAATGTAAAAAAACCACACCGAAAACCATGCTCTTTCCGTGCTTTGACATTGTTTTCATTATGTACCGCATGATTTATTTTTAAATAATATATACTATAAAATATTGCAGAAACTACTCGTTACTAAGGTAGGGAGGTGGCTTGAGGGAAATGTTCAGTTGACTCACTTGAATGTGGATTCAGTACTAGCGGAATTTCGAACGCAGGCCATGGTTGCAAGGTACAGTGAGTAGAGGGCGGGTATAACATGAAGTTATGAACGCCAGGAAGTGTTACTACCAGGAAGTTCAGGCAGCGCATAGTGTGCATTAATCTGAAAGAAGCCAATAATGAATTTCAAAGTAGATTTCAAACTAACTGTTGAGTACTTCAGGTAAAAGAGTATGATTACAGCAAAGGAGTTCATTTAGTATAAAAAGTAAGTGGACGGGGCAAGCTTTCTTAACTATGTGCCTATATTTGCACGTCATTTTTATTATTGGACATGAGTAATGTACTTTCGTAGTGAAACCTTATATATATATTTCTGTACTCTATTTTTACAGGGGCCTTTAACGTTTTATTGCAAGTGTTCCAGATATATGAACCTAATTTTTTTTCATAACCCTTCTTAGAAATTTTTGTTTTCGCATACGGTATAATGATTCGGGAAAACAGGGCAAATATTATATTTATTATCGATTTATTTGACTTTGACTTATTAATTCGAAACGGCGATTTTCTAGGCCTTGTGACAGCCGATCGGTTTTGGAGCCCTTTCGCATAAAAAAATGTTCAAATGAACAAAACAGATCCAAAATTAATCAGATATATAAAGTGATTTTGGAAAAAAATTAAAGATTAAAGTTTTATGTAAATGTTCCTTTATCAGAACATTGGTATTTGGCAGAAACAAAATTAAAAGACAGGCGCTACGCCTTTCATAGAGTCCCGCACCACGCCGGATGGCGTAAACGCTGTGCTAATCTTTGTGTAATAAATGTGCGTGCACAGATTAACGGATTTTATCGGCCAGCCCGTTTTTGGGCATCGTCCCAAGCGCATTCTATGTTAGACCCGACACATGGCCTCGGGCTCCAACCTTCCGGCTACGTCTGAGAGGCGCTTCGAAGCGCTTGGGGCTTCCCACGATCAGCCTTCCGACATGATGACGGCAAAAACTGCCCGAAGCGAAAGGTGGTGTGCATGAAGGGTTTGTTCAAAGCGAGTGATTCATTGTTGCCTGGCTTGTGATAGCGAAGAATTGGGGATATATTAGATATATTATATAAGTGTGGATGCGCTAACCACTGGACCACCCCAGCGGCGTTGTAGTGATTATGGCATCCGCCTGTTATGCGGGAGTTTCTGAGTAGAAGGTGCTGAGTTCAAACTTGGTATTACGGAGATAGGTTTTTATCCGCGGGTGTCCGGTGATGGCCTTGCGTGTGCCGACGCCAAAAGCGCTAAACTGGGGATAGCGCTGATAACAGCTAGTGCTGGAAAAGAATTTTAATGGAAGAATTTGAATTCATACACTTTCTTCAGTTTGTAGCAATCATACGTACCTCACCTGTTGCGTTCAAGGAGGTCCCCCTAACAGCTCAGTGCTTTGAGACCTCTTCCTGCAACCTTTTTATTGCATTCACCTTTAATTTATGTGCCTAAGAATAAATTAACTCATATATTACCGAGGATATTTAACGAATTGGCATGCGAGTAATGTGAAAACATTTAAATTCTATTCTAACTCCATTCTAATTTTATTCTAATTCTTTAAAAATTCTCTTCCAATTTCATTCTTCTTTTGTAGTCGCTGCATTTTTAAGTATTAGAATGAATATTACTGGTTAACATACTTTTGACGCCTTGCATGACGTCAGTCCGTTTCGGTCAATGGCGAGATTTGTAACACGACTACTTTGTAGACGACACCGGGTTTTCGTGTAGATGAGCCATGCAATGCTTTCGCGTTAAAAACTACTGTTCTAAATGTAGAAGGATATATTCCTATTTTGTCAAGGAGAAAACAAGTAAGTATACCACTTCTTAAGCTCCCTTAAATGTTTTAGGGCATTCTCTGCTTTCTGGTGCAAACATTCTTTTCAACGGGACCTTGATGTGCTTAGTTGATAATCCTTCTTATTTTTGATTCACAATGACTGCCTTATTCATGTACGTTGTTTTATTTTCCGCTGATAAATTTTATTTGAAATTCATTTCATCGAAATCTGTGTTAATGCAAGTCCAGTATTCCATCGGTAGACATTGAGAGGCTGCTGTGGAAACTTGTAAGGTACTGTTGTCGAAATACTGAAGGCAATGTTTCATTCTTCCGATGCATAGCAAAATCTTTTTAAAGTTTGTTCATCGCTCGCACTGAGTAGTTAAGAGTGCCATAGAAAACGTATCGGGAACGTTTGTGGCGATAGGGGAGATCTGCGAATATATTTATTATTATAGTGGAATCCTTCAATATATTGCCGCGAATATTTGCAGTGTTTGTTCGTTTTTCATATCTGCCGCCACACCACCTTATCGCTTTCTTTGCGACGCAAGACGCGACTAGATTTATCTCAATTGATCGCAGCCAGGCAGAGCTGATTCTACGTTGTTCCGGAATGTTCTAGTAAATTTGCATGCTTTATCTCGAAAGTTCGCTATCAGCTTTAAATTGAGCATGGCTGACAGCGGCGGGCAATCTGTTCGACGACCGCCGAGCACGCTTGTCACTTCGCCGCCGCCGAGTGATTCAGTCCATTTTGGGTGCAAGTCAGCCCAATAAACATATTTCTTTTAGAAGACCCTTTCATCCGTCTTCATCGCTGCTTCGACTGTCGTCACCACTACGTGATATCTGGTGGAGGTGCGGGGTTGCCTTCCATGTTCCGAACGCCCCCTTCAAGTCGTGAAGCCAGCCCTCAGCGCTTCGCACCCGATGACGAGCCAGCAGCTCAGCCAGCCAGCCGACGCCTCCAGGGAGAGGAGCCTGAGTTCGGGAAACTGCCGGACCGCACCAGACAGAGAAAAGACGCTGCTACGAGCACCGCAAGCTCGCCGAAGATGTCGACACAAGATCATACTACAGCAGCCGCGGGTGCCACCAATTTTCAATGGATCCCTAGGCGAAGACCCTGAACAATGGTTGGACCAATTTGAGCGCGTGGCGTCATTCAACAAGTGGGATGATGCGGCAAAGATTGGAAACGTCTTTTTCTCATTGAATGGCTCCGCACGCACGTGGTACGAAAACTACGAGTCGTCCCTTAAGACATGGGAGCTATTCAATAGAGAACTATTGAAGGTATTCTCCGGTGTCGTGAGGAAAGAAAGAGCCGAACGACTCCTCGAGTCCAGGATCCAGCTTCCGAATGAGCCCGTCCGCGGTTACGTCGAGGAGAGGAAGCGCCTGCTTTGCCGCGCCGATCCCGAGATGACCGAGGAAAAGAAAGTTCAGTTTTTAATGCGCGGCGTACAAGAACAACTCTTTTTCAGCCTTGTCCGCGAGCCGCCAAAAACTGTAGAGGAATTCATGCAAGAAGCCTGCACGATTGAGAAGACCCTCGAAGTCCGAGCTCGGCAGTACAATCGCCCTTCCTCTGCCTGTGCAATCCGTTTGGACACGCCGGCCACCACCAACGACAGCTTGCGGGAAGTTATCCGCGAAATCGTCCGAGAGGAGCTACGCCGATTACTGCCATCCTCCCCAGAGCCATAAGCAGCGAGTCTGATGGATGTGGTGCGGGAAGAAGTGCAACAGGCACTTGGCACCCCGACGGCCACAGAACCATAGCCCATGACCTACGCCGCTGCAGTAAGGACTGCTCAGCCCCAACACAAACCCCACGTCCTCCCCGAGATCAGCCTCTTGTTCCACAACGCCGTCTCCCAGCCCCCGCCCGCCCAGCCTATGACCGACGCCCAAGCCCCAGGAAATGCGATGCCTGGAGGACTTCCGACAACCGGCCGTTGTGTTTCCATTGCGGTGAGGCCGACATATTCTTCGTCACTGCCCGTACAGATTTCATTTTCAAATATTTATTCCAACATTACACCATACTGATATAATGTCGAGGATGGCAGGCAAAAAGCCTCCTGGAGGCTTGACCGGTCCTGCATCCTGGTGTACACTTGGCAGAGCAGCGGTGGCAGTCAGCTCATCAGAACACAAGAAGTGAATTAATGAAAGCCCAAAACAAAACATAGAAACATTCACAAATATGTATGAAGGAGAGACAGAGGTATTAAAGAAATAATAAAGACAAAAATATATTACATTTTATGCAGTATAGAAACGCATGAAGGCTTTAAAGTTTGACGGGTTCATGCTTAGAATGTCGATACCCATTTCAATTAGGGAATTCAACAACCTTGGTAAATTATTCTCAAGCATCTGTTTGCTATAATTAGTTCTGTATCTCGAAACATTCCATATTTCTGTGCGGCGTGTAGTGTAGACAGGTACATTCTGATGCAGGTTCGCGATTTTCCCTAACGTGAAATAATGTTTCCTGCTGCTATAGTAAAAATCCCGCAGAAGTCTGTATGTGTAAATGTCGTGAATCTTTCTTATATTATACTTCTCGAAGAGTGGTTCAGTGTGTTCCGTAAAGGATACAATGGCAATAATACGTAGAGCCCTTTTCTGCATGAATAATATATTATTAAGATTTGATTGTGTCGTTGTGCCCCATACTAAATGACCATAATTAATGTGCGAGGCAAACAAGGCATTATACAAAAGTATTTTAACAAAAGTAGGAAAAATGTGTCGATTGCGACTTAGCATACCAACCGTACTGCTTAGCTTCTTGAGTACTGAATCTGCATGCTCGTCCCATTGTAGGCTGCTGGAGAAGGTTACACCAAGAATTTTAATTGAGTTAACAACCTCAATTTGCATAGACTCGAACATTATATTATGGTACTGTGGGATTTCTTTTCCTTGAGTTCGGAAAATTACTGCTTTTGTTTTACTGCAATTAACCTGTAGGCAATTTTTTTTCGACCAAATCGAAAGTCTCCCGAGAAGTTCATTTGCCATTCTTATTAAGTCTGTGTAATTGCAGGACGATAAAAAAATACTCGTGTCATCTGCGTACATTATAAATTTTGCTTCTTGATAAATCGATACTATATCATTAACATAAATGTTAAAAAGTAGCGGCCCGAGAATACTTCCCTGTGGTACACCTGAGATTATGCCCTTGGTTTGCGATTTGAATTCGCTTAATGAGACACATTGCTGCCTGTTTTTGAGGTAGGAAGATAATAAAGCGAGTGGTGTGCCCCTTACGCCGTACCATTCTAGTTTATTGAGGAGAATATTGTGGTTGATATGGTCAAACGCCTGAGTGTAATCAACAAATATGCCGAGAGTTAAAAGCTTGTTTTCAAAGTTTCTTAATATGTGCTCTTTCTGATCTAAAAGCGCTAGTTCTGTGGACTTCTTTTTCTGAAATCCATACTGTGCTTCGGTTATAAGCTGGTGTTTACTGCAAAATGAAGACAGCCTATTGAGGATAATTTTCTCAAAACCTTTAGAAAAAATGGAGAGAATCGATATTGGACGGTAATTTTTTATATTCTGTTTGTCGCCTTTTTTAAAAATAGGAATTACTCTTGCGGTTTTCATTCTGTCGGGAAAAACCCCGCAAGAGATACACATGTTATAAATGTACACCAGTATAGGGGCGAGTTCATGTATGGCATATTTAACAGGCCGTATCTGTAGGTCGTCTATGTCGCAGCTGCGTGAATTTTTAAGGTTGAGATAAATGGAGCACACCTCATCGCTGTCAGTTGGCGCGAAAAAAATGGAATTATTGTTTCCAGGTGCAGTGAGGTCATTGCTAGGACGAGCATTCTGATCAGTATCTTTTGTTACAAAGTACTGATTAAATGCATCAGCAAGCTCGCGGTCTCTCACTAAGCGTCCATTTAACGAAATCTCTTGTGGTTGTTCTCCCTTCTGTTTCCGTCCTGTAAGAGCATTTACCTTGTTCCACAGTTTATTCGTCTGTCCGGCACAGGATACAAATTCCTGAATATAATACGCGTCTCTTGCTATTCTTAACTCTTTGTTTAACTTATTTCTGAAGGTCTTAAACAATTTAAGATGTGAGGGTTCTCGAGTTTTTAGAAATTTCGCATACAACCTGTCTCGTTTTCTAATTTTCCTTAAAAGCTCATTGGTTACCCAAGGCTTCCGAATCTTTTTATTTATTTTTTGCTCTTTAGAGACAAAGTGTTTCTTGTATACTGTCACAAAGTGACTTATGAAGGTATCATAAGCCTCCTGTGCTGTATGTTGTAAAAACACGGTATCCCAGCAAGTACCTTGTATGTCGATGCGGAAAGCCTCTAGAGAGTTTTCAGTGATGCTTTGCAAGTTTATACATGCTTTCTTCGTATTCGGTGCTCTTTCGGGTGCTTTAACGGACATACATATTGGCATATGATCACCTATACAGCAGCTTAGTACGGCACTGGACACACATGGCAGATCGTAGTTCGTGATAAAAAGGTCAAGTAAAGTAGCTGACGTGGAAGTTATCCTTGTTTCAGATTTTATAACATTCGCGTATCCATAGGATGCAAGTAGTCTTTCAAAGTCTATTGATTTGCTAGTAGCACCTTTGATATCAATGTTGAAATCGCCGCCAATTATAACTCTCTGCCTATTCTGACTTGCAAAGGCAAAAAATTTCTCAAGAAAATTGAAGAATGCACTATGGTCTCCATCAGGGGGCCGATAACATGTAGCAAAAAGTAAACAATTGGCTTCAACACAGAGCATTTCGTAGTCATCGGTCACGGAACAGAAATCAGATAACAAATCAGTTTTCATAGAGTCATCTATCAACATTGCAACACCTCCGCCACGTCTTGATGTCCTGTTCAAATAAAATGTGTTTTTATTGGGCAATCTAAATACCTCAGAATCTTCATTATACCATGTCTCACTAAACATAACAACATCACAGTGTATGTTTATGTCAGCAAAGTAGGCCTCCAACTCTGGAATTTTCTTATTGAGTGACTGGACATTCATATGAACACAGCTCAGTCGTTTTGAACCCAAGTTATGAAGAGTGAACCATTGTTCTTTTGGTATAGATTGCAAGCTGTCCATAAGGAGAGAAAGTTTCAAAAAGCTACAAAGTGGAAAGGACGTCTACGAATGTAGAGCGTCTAGGTCACTTTCACATATGATCACTGTGGCTGTTTCATCTGGAGCCCTGCGCACGAGAACCTTGCCGCCTGTGTGCCACACAAATTTGTAGTCTGCTCCTTTCGCCCATTCTTTAGCGAATGTAAGCAGCTTCTTAGACCGAGACGTCATATTTTCACAGATGTACTGCTTCTTGTCAGGTCCATTCAAAGCTTTCCTTTTAGCCATGAAAGCATTCTTAAGTTCTTGGCGAGCACAGCGCATTATAATCCCTGGCGTGTTTCCGGGTTTTGCTGGCAGTCTGTGGAGTGCTACCACGTCCTCTCTAGTTAGAACATTTAGGTTTAGTTCTTTCGCCAGGTCATTCACTTTCTCAAAAAGATCTTCGCCCTTCGTTTCAGCAACACCGTGGATCTCGATGTTGAGGCTTCTGCTACGCCACTCAAGTGCATCTATGTCTGTCTCAAGCTGCACTAGCTGCTTAGTGGCTCCGGATTTCTCAATGCTCTCGACTTTGCGCCTAATATCTTTGAGTTCTTTTTCTTGGCGGTCCTGACGTTGCTGTATGGCATCAAAGCGGTCTGAGAGTAGCTGGATAGACTCTTCTATGCCGTTTACCTTGGTCGGTAATTCAAGCAGCGTGTTTAATTTCCGGTCCATCTCTACAAGTTTAGCCACCACTTCACTATCGGATGTCCTCGTATGTGGACTCCTGGTGTTTCCTGTTTTACAAACTTCACACTTCCAAGACTTCTTAGCAAGCCTTTTGGACTTAAACTGCTGCTCAGTGACGCCAGAGCACGTTCCTACATGAAATAAAAATTCACACTCTCCGCAGGTCAATGCAAAACCATCATCACTCACTGCACACCGACAGATGTTACACCGCTCCATCATAAGCAAACGACAATGGTAGATAAGAATACTGCCTCGGCCTAGGGCGCTCTCAAAAGTGCGTATCGCGTTTACATTGTCAGCAACCCATCAAACCGGCAGCAAACGGCGGAGCGCCTATAAACAGTGCAAGCGGCACTGAACAACAATTACTAACCTGGGACAGTACAGAAAGAAGTATTCAGCAGGCTGCGTGTGATCCGCTCCGCCGCTGCTGCCAAAGTGAGAGGAACCGCCCCCGCCGTTTCCGTAGCGTAGCTTGCAGATAACAGCAGCGCTTGCGCAGAATCGTTGCAGCGATGTGGCCAGCAGCGATGTGGCGCGTGTTTCAAAACGTTGGCTCCGCCAGGCCGTCGAAGAGTGCCGGGTACAGAACTTCTGCAGCACCTCGGGAGGCTCACAGTTCCGCTGCGTATTCCGGGAGAATGCGATAACCTGGGACAGTAAGAAAAGAAGTATTCAGCAGGCTGCGTGTGATCCGCTCGGTCTTCGAGGATTTGCCGTTAACGCCCCTCGACCACGCTTCGGACAACGTCCGCCGGAAATCGACGAATACCTGCGTCGAGAAGAGTACTCGCCGAACAGCTTTTCGCGCTCACCATCGCCGTCAACCTCGCGCTTTGCTTCGCCACGCCGCAGCTACTCAGCCGCGGTACGAGGAAGGTCTCCCAGCCCCCGTAGGGGAAACTAAAGGCAGCAACCTTTGGAGGTGAGGTTGCTCACGAGCGAAACGCCGAATATCCTCCACCGACCACGCCCTATGAAGACGCTACACCCGCGACGCCGCATGAAGAACCGACACTCGCTGCACCGACGCCGCACACAATGAGAACCTCGACGCAAACTGACTTGAAAAAGACGCCGCCACCCTGAAGAGTTTCGACCACACGCCCCACCCGCGACTCGCTTACGCGACGAAGCCGTGACCCGACGCCGAGAGCGACATGCAATGCAAGAGCCAGGACCTCCGACTTAGAAGTGACTATCGACGGCCGGAAAGTTACCGCTCTAGTCTACACAGGAGCCGATTACTCGGTGATGAATGGAACATTCGCTGCGCAGCTGAGAAAAGTCACAACGGCTTGGGACGGCCCACAAATTCGCACCGCATGGGGCCACCTCATTACGCCATCAGGACGATGCACAGCGCGAGTGACTGTCAAAGGACATATCTATCCTGTGACCTTTGTTGTGCTACCGCAATGCTCCCGCTAAGTTATCTTGGGTATGGATTTCCTTAATGAGCATCAGGCGATCATCGACCTCCGATCCAAGCAGATCGCGCTTTCGACGGACAAAGCCATCACTTCGATGAAAACTGGGGAAAATCACGTTGCCCTGAGTGTCTTGGAGGAAGAAGCGAGCGTCCCAACAGGATCAAGCGTTATCGTGACCGTAGACGCCACGAAAGCCATCGAGGGGAAAATGCAGTTGCTTCTAGACAGATTAATCAGCATCGCAAGAGGCATCGCACACATTTCCGCAATGGACATGCCGCAGTACTGCTGACTAACTTCAGCGAAGAATACCGGCACATTAACAGAGGAACGACAATTGCTTTTTTCGACGAAATATCTGACGTACGAGACTCCTTCGCCCTCGCCGACCCCTCCGCAGAAGATTCGCCTGACCAAGAAAACTCGCCCACTTTCGACATCAACCCAGCCCTGCACCGGAAAAGACAAGACGAGATCCGCAATCTGCTTTAAAGCTACAGTGAGTGTTTTTCGACATCGCCGAAGGTGCGACAGACGCCAATTGCCAAACATCGCATTATAACGGATCAACCCGTCCGACCTCTCCATCAAAGCCCCTACCGTGTGTCACCGCGAGAACGACAAGCCATCCGGGACCAAGTCGAAGAAATGCTTCGCGACGACGTCATCCAGCCTTCAAACAGCCCGTGGGCGGTACTGGTTGTTCTAGTGAGAAAGAAAGACGGCGCACTTCGATTCTGTGTGGATTACCGCCGCTTGAACAACATAACAAAGAAGGACGTCTACCCCCTCCCCCGCATCGACGACACTCTGGACCGCCTCTGCAACGCCAAATATTTCTCATCGATGGACCTCAAGAGCGGCTACTGGCAAACTGAGGTCGACGAAAGAGATCGCGAGAAGACAGCATTCATCACTCCGGATGGGCTGTTTGAGTTCAAGGTGATGCCATTTGGTCTCTGTTCCACACAAGCGACGTTTCAGCGAGTAATGGATACAGTGCTGCCAGGCCTGAAGTGGCAAATTTGTCTGGTATATTTAGATGACCTCGTTTAGAGCACCTCAAAAGACTTCGAGCAGTACTAGACGCAATCAAGTCGTCTGGCTTAACCTTGAAAGCAGAGAAATGCCACTTTGCCTACGGAGAGCGGCTGTTTCTAGGCCACATCGTTAGCAAGGAAGGAGTACGCCCAGACCGGCAGAAAACAGCTGCTATTGAACAGTTTCCGCCGCCCGCCGATAAGAAAGCAGTGCGCAGATTTCTCAGACTGTGCGCATATTACCGACGATTTGTGAAAAACTTTTCCCGCATCGCCGAGCCCCTGACCCAACTGACGAAGGCAGACGTGCCGTTTAAATGGGAAGCGCCGCAAGCAGAAGCCTTCAAGGAACTTCAGCGTCGTTTACAGTCCCCACCGATCCTTGCGCATTTTGATTAAAACGCCGATATTGAAGTTCATACCGACGCAAGCAGCGTGGAACTTGACGCCGTCCTCGTTAAAAAAACTGACAAGCTGGAGAAAGTCATCGCATACGCTAGCCGTTCCCTTTCCAAAGCCGATGCTAACTATTCGACAACTGAGAAGGAGTGCCTTGCCATCATCTGGGCTGCGTCGAAATTCCGCCCCTACCTCTACGGATGGCCGTTCAAGGTGGTCAGCGACCACCACGCGCTCTGCTGGCTTGCCAATTTGAAGGATCCCTCTGGCCGACTCGCTTGATGGAGTGTGCGTCTCCAGGAGTTTGACGTCACCGTCGTTTACAAGTCCGGACGCAAGAATTCTGACGCCGATTGCCTCTCACGAGCCCCTGCATATGCACCGCCGCCGGACGACAATGAAGACGCCTTCCTCGGACCCATCAGCCCCAGCTCTTTTGCTCAGCAGCAACGCTCGGTCCCCAACCTAAAAGGCCTCATCGAGTACCTGGAAGGCAAGGTTTCTTCACTCCCCGCTTCATTCAAGCGAGGACTGCCTTCCTTCTTTGTGCAGAATGAGGTCCTTGTGAAGAACTTTACAGCGAACAAAACAGCCTACCTCCTTGTTGTACCTACTTGTATCCGCGAAGAAGTTCTACAGGCTTCACACGACGAGCCGACAGCTGGACATCTCGGGTTTACTCGCACCCTCCGTCGTATTCAAGACAAGTATTACTAGCCCCGACTGTCTGCCAATGTCGAACACTATGTGAAAACCTACCGAGATTGTCAGCGACGAAAGACTCCTCCCACACGACCAGCAGGATTTCTGAACCCCACTGAACCTCCCTCAAGGCCCTTTCAGCAGATCGGCATGGACTTGCTTGGCCCTTTTCCTACGTCAACATCTGGAAATAAGTGGATCATCATAGCGGCCGACTACCTGACCCGCTTCGCCGAGGCGAAAGCCCTACCGAACGGAACAGCAGCAGAAGTTGCAAATTTTTCGTGGAGTGCATTCTTCTTCGACACGGCGCCCCCGATGTGCTCATCACGGACAGAGGAACAGCATTCACGGCGGAACTAACGCAAGCCATCCTGCGCTACAGCCAAACCAGCCACCGGAGAACAACTGCATACCATCCGCCAACCAACGGACTGACCGAGCGCCTGAACAAATCCATCGCCGATATGCTCGCCATGTATGTAGATGCCGAACACAAAACCTGGGATGTCATCCTGCCTTACGTCATCTTCGCCTACAACACCGCAGTGCACAAGACCACCCAGTTGACGCCTTTTAGGCTCGTCCATGGCAGGGAGGCCACGACCACGCTAGACGCCATGCTTCCCAACGTTACAGAAGAAGAGAACGTCGACGTTGCCGCCTACCTTCAACGCGCAGAAGAAGCTCGACGGCTTGCCCGATTACGGATCAAAGATCAGCAGCGGTCCTACGCCAGACGCTACAACCTACGAAGACGCAACGCGGAATACAAGCCAGGAAACCGTTTGGGTGTGGACGCCCAATCGCCGCCGTGGATTGAGTGAAAAGCTTTTGCGCCGCTATTTCGGCAAGTACAAGGTTCTTCGTCGGCTAGATGAACTGGATTATGAAGTCATCCCTGACGCAATGACTGCATCCCAGCGACTACGCGTACGACCAGAAGTTGTCCATGTAGTCCGTCTGAAGCCGTATTATGCGCGCTAAAGGTCGCTGCATTTTCATGCTCTATTTTCGCAAGATCCGTTTTTTTTCTCTTACTAGTCGCATTTTTGTTTTAATGCATCGGGTCGATGCTTCTTTGAGAGGGGAGTAATGCCACGAATATTTGCAGTGTTTGTTCGTTTTTCAAATCTGCCGCCACACCACCTTATCGGTTTCTTTGCGACGCAAGACGCGACTAAATTTATCTCGATTGATCGCAACCAGGCAGGGCTGATTCTACGTTGTTCCGGAATGTTCTAGTAACTTTGCACGCTTTATCTCGAAAGTTCGCTATCAGCTTTAAATTGAGCACGGCCGACAGCGGCGGGCATTATGTTCGACGACCGACGAGCACGCTTGTCGCTTCGCCGCCGCCGAGTGATTCAGTCCATTTTGGGTGCAAGTTAGCCCAATAAACAGTTTTCTTTTAGAAGAACCTTTCATCCATCTTCATCGCTGCTTCGACTGCCGTCACCACTACGTGACAATATGCAAAAATTGCTTTCATGAACAATTTCGCGTTGAAAAATGCACTTGTGCAGAATTTGAGTGCATGGAACTTGTCATCAAACACATTTAACAGTTTTATTTCTTTCGTTAATTGCATTCGAGGCGCCCAAGAGAAATACTGCTCGCTATGTAGGTATTTATGATGATTGTGATTTGAATTAAAATGGCCCAACTGCTCTATATCTTATACTACCTGATGGCTCTTGGAGTGTGCAAAAGCCTTGCAATTTTCGAATATACCTTTGCGAAAATATTCAGTGGCCACTCTCATATACTGGTATGGGGCGTTTGCGTCAAGCTTAAACTTTTCTTTCTTCGCACCATTGTTCCCCAGTAAGCCGATAATGTATGCAGTCATTGCAGGCTTCGACAAACTAACCTTTATTATCTTCAGGTAACGTCACCAAAAGACAGTAAAAAGAGGCATAGATGTTTACATAAGTGGTGTATGCCGAAGATTAGGGAAGGCCGCTTGCACGGATTAGTAACCTGAAGAACAGAATGCAAGAAAAGAAAGTAGCAGCCGTCGCTAAGCTAGATAAATCATCAGAATTGCACCCGTTGCAGGGACAGCTGGCTCATGATTAAGGTTAACGCGGCGCTAAAAGATACCAAGGAAAAAAAATAAAGGCGCAAGATTCGAGTTGTGCTCGTTGTTTCCTACGTCCATGTCTTTTACGCCGTGTAGCCGTAAGTTTCACGCGGCCTAAACAAATATGGGGAATTATATGGTGTATGGGTTGTGGTCTTTGTGCCCAATAGGCTGTGTTGTACGTGTCCTCTTGCTCGCGAGAAAAGGGCGGGGAGGGGTGGAATGGGCTGCCGGGAAACGTTCTTGGCCACCTAAAACGCCACAAAAAATACATCTGTAGCGCCGCACCCTTCGTCCGCCAGGGTCCTCTTTCTGGCCGTAAGATTTACTTTGGCCACGCATGCAAGTACATAAATATGCGACCACTAGGAGACTGGAATTGTTTTAACGACCCACTGCAGGAAGCCTCACTGCACGCCAGAATCGCCAGAAATAAAAGAAGGCCGCTAAAATATTATTCTGACACTAAGAGCAGCGTGCAAAGAAATTTTCTAAAGCATATGTCATTGTGAGGAACATCAAAGAGTGGATCCCTTAGCGGAAACTAATACGTTTGGAAAAAACCGCGGGATATTTATAACGTATTTTAAACATATTTGTATTCACGAATGCACTAAAAATATGCCGGCAATAGTTTCCTGAAATTTTGTGCTTGGTATTTTAAATATATTCTTAAGATTTGCGAAAAATACGTCCCTTAAAGCATTCTTCGAGCACGTTTATAAGACTTCAAAAATATGTATGCGGTTTCAGCATCTTCTCAATATATTATAAGTGTACTTTCGTAAATATGAAATTAATTCGTCGGAAGCATACTTCAATTTTAACAATCGGGCAGTCCTTTTAAACGTATTTGAGGCACACTTTTAGCTGACGTAAAACAATCTCGCGTTTCGGGAAATGGCCTTTGCATGTTGGCAATGTATTTAAATTGTACTTTCGTAAATACGAGATTAATTCGTCTAAACTATACTTCAATTCTAACGAATGAGCTATCCGCGTAAAGATATTTGCAGCACACTTCAAGGTGCCGTTGAACAGTTAGTGCTCGAAATCGTGTTTCGGGAAATGATACGTTGGTAATGTGTTTGAAGTGTACTTTTGTCCGCGTAAACATATATGCAGCACACTGCAAGCTGCCGTCGGACAACCTGGTGCTGGAAATCGCGTTTTGAGAAATCGCATTTGCATGTTGGCAATGTATTGGAAGTGTGCTTTCGTAAATACGAAATTAATTCGTTGAAAGTATACTGTTATTCTAATAAACGGGCAGACCACTTCAGCTTATCCAGCACACTTGAAGCTGCAGGGGAACAACCTAGTGGTCTAAATCACGTTTCCGGAAACAGTGAAAACTCTCTCTTTTCTGTCGTCCATTCGCTTATGGTAACTTCTAGCAGGAACGCAATCACCACTTATTTAAATTACGTGTGGACAGCGCGATAGCATTATACCGGCAAGGGCGCCATGCGCACCTCCAGGCCCGAGCATTCCGGTGAAAAGGACCCCGACTGGCAAGCCCGACCAGCTCCCATAGACGCCCATGTGTTTGTTGGTCGACAGTTCAACTCCTGACCGATGCGTGGCACAAGTTGCGACTAGCAATTCCGTTCTGAATAGACCGAAGATTCCAAAACGATCACTGCGACACTTGTGCGATAATTTGGGGGCCCACACTCTTTGCGCAAAAAGCGCCTCACCGGGCAAGGTAATGTGTCTCCTCTCGGGGGGTATATATAAGCCAAGCCAAGTGTGTCGCACTCGGGAGCGGTTCCTGTGAGCTGACACCACTTTCCGTCGGCATTTCCTGGGTGGCAACATCTTTCCCGTTCAGGTCCCGTCACGTATGACAATTTCTATTTACATTCTTTTTTATTATTTTTTTTTCTGTGAAGGTTTCCCTGAACGGGTTTTTTCTATCTTCTCTCATTTAGAAATGAACTGTATTGTTAGATTGCTTGTTCACCGCTCTCAGGCAAAAATTTTGAAAATATAAAAATTCTAAGACAATGTTAGAAAATTCAAGGTAATGATCTATTATTCTGATATGTAGCAAAAGCTTTCTTTTAAAGTGTTTTCATCGGTCGCATCGAACAGTGAAGACCGCCATAGAAAACCAAATCTTAACGCTTCTGAGGAGAGCAAAAATATGAATAGAAAAAAATATATAAGACTGCCGCCGGGTGATGTGCCGATATGACAATTGTTTTAGGGAAATCTTACATTATACGAAAAAATTGCGTTCATATACGGTTTCCCGCTCAAAAATGCCTTATGTCCAGAATTGCAGGGTACGATGACTCGCACTCGTTGCCCGCTTGACAACGCTTAGGTGATGAAACTCTTCCGACTTGGACCTTGCCGAATATTAAAGGGTATTTTTATCTTATTCAAGGAAATGCCCATTGTGCGCTTGCGTTTCAAGCCAGCAAACTTTTCTATTTTAATTAGGCTAAGAGAGGGAAGAATTCAAATGTCGAAGCATTGTCCTTATTATCTGGTCTGCGATCATAGCGTAGAAAAAAAAACTAAATTACTAGTTCTTTTGTATGCACCTCAATTCCGAATTCAGCGTAGAAAAAAAGACTAAATCAATAGTCATTTAGCGGACACCTCAATTCCGAATTCATTGCAGAAAAAAAAATTAAAGTACTAGTTCTTTTTTGTACACCACCATTCTGAATTCCGTGCAGAAAAACAAAATTACTAGTTATTTTGTATACACCACAATTCCGAATTCAGCGCTGAAAAAAAAATTCTAAATTACTAGTTCATCTGCATACACCTCAATTTCCAATTTAGCGCTGCGTGCGTTCGAAATGGTTCTCTGCCCTTCGTCGCGATCACGGTGTTTTAAAATTTTAAACTTCCATTATTGAAATCAGAAACCACTGTTGCGTGTTGCTGGCGGGCTGTGCTTCATTACGCGGTAAGAGCGGAAACTGACCCAGCGACGACATGGGTGGGCCTTTTGTAAGACACCGCGTGCAGGCGTCACGATACGCACCAGCGGCGCGCAGCAGTCTCTAAATTACCTCAGTGGCGTCGAGGCCGCCGCTATAGCAGCCTTGGAAATCGGCCGGCATTCCGAACTTTCTCCGTAGACCGCGAGGCACAGAGAAGGGGGGGGGGGTGAAAGGAGAGGGAAGAAGTCCTTCGACCATGCGAGGGCGCCGCAGACGTTTCCAAAGGACTCAAGCGTATAACGTCCAGACCGAGCCACGTTGCGAGTCACTCGGGCACCATCAGTACATCACCACGGACGCCTTCAGAGAGAAACCCGGCCAGAATAGGAGACATGAAAATTCGGTGGTTTCCGGTCGCGTGTGCGCTCCTCGCGACGATCGCGCACGCCTCTGTCGGTTCGGAAGCGTCGAGCAAAAACGAGACCCACGGGTCGAATCCTGGCGCCGATGTCGTGGCCAGGTGGAAGGCGATCGAAGCCGGTGCCAAGTCACTGGTACAGAAAGTTATCAGCTCGTCGTATCGCGAGGCGCTTTCTTTGGTGCACGAGGCCGACCTCTCAAGTGATTGCTTCATCAGCCTGACAAGCGTGCTCAGAGGCTTACAGGAGCTGAACACAGACATCATCAGATGTGAGTACATAACTTCACTATGAGACCAGGGATTTATCTTTTAAGACAATCTGCATAAAAACTTCTGTGGGCGCAGATCGTTGGCGACAAAAGCTACCGCCGTTATGCATTCACCAGCAGCAAAGATGCCAAATTTGTTTTACAATTCGGCATCTATACTGCTGTATGGATGATATTGAAGTGACGTCATGGAATGTGATAGTAAACGGCGATCACGAAGACACCTTACTTCCCAATGCTCTAGAACTAGCTTATCCACTGCCTGTTCAAGACAAAAATATTTCATTTGTTTTTACCGTGAGCTACAGTTGCGCCAAAGCTCATATGTAGGTTTTCCAGGATACGTTACCATTTTTATTTTGCGCTACATTTTTAAGGATTGCATAACTGATGCCCATATGTGACTCTATCGCTTTGTCGTATACTGCGCAAACCCTGCAATTCATGAATATATTAATCAATATGGGCGTTTCGCAGAAAGGAAGCCGTACTTTATAGACGTCTTGAAAAAAAATGCGGCAGTGGGTGTACCTACAGTCTCAATACAACTACTCCAAAATTTTCCTCTCATGAAGTGCCAATTTCACATGCCGGGTCAGTTATCGCCAAGTGAAGCATTTTACTGCTTGACGACCTTCATGTCCACGGAGATAATTAGAATGAGTTTACCCTACGGCTATGAACGGTACAGACGATAGAATTCTTGGATTTTTTCTTCGCTTGCTCTCTTAGACATGCCACTTCCGTGGTCTCCTCAGTGAAGCTACATATAAAGAAATCCTCTCAAGGAGGCTTGCGAGCGAACTCAAGTGACACTGTGTTATTTTATTTCTCTGGCCAGATGCCCGCTGCAAGTGGGAAGCAGTGGCAAAAATGTGTCGCTGCCAAGTTGCACCCACAGTTTCAAAGTAGTCAATATAAGGCGTGCACACTAGAGCCAGGTGCAGATATAATTACATTCACAAACATCTAACTCTCGAATGTGATATAACATTTAGCTATTAGAATAGTCGAACGGATAGTTGAGCAAGTTGGTATGTGTACATTTTAGTAGAAAACAGCGCGCACGGACAAAATACAGAGAACAAGGAAACACACAGACGAGCGTCGCTGGCTCGAAACTACATTTTTTGTTCAGAAAAAAACTTGATTATAGATAACAATCACATGACCTAATACCTCCCGCGCACATTGTGCTCTGATTGTACGAGGCTCTGCTTGTACTCCGGGCCAGTGCGCGTGAGCTATTAGGTCATGTGATTGTAGCAATAAACACATTTTTCTATATAAAACATGTGTTTCGAGTCAGCGACGCTCGTCTGTGTGTCGCTGACTCGAAACTACATTTTTTGTTCAGAAAAAACTTGCTTATAGCTAACAATCACATGACCTAATACCTCCCGCACACATTGTGCTCTGATTGTACGAGGCTGTGCTTGTACTCCGGGCAAGTGCGCGTGAGCTATTATGTCATGCGAATGTTAGCAATAAACACATTTTTCTAAATAAAAAAAATGTAGTTTCGAGTCAGCGACGCTCGTCTGAGTGTCTCCTCTTTCTCTGTTTTTCGTCCGGTAGCACTGTTTTCTAACCAAATATAATTAGCCATTACAGTTGATTTACTTGAGCGAAACTATCCGGTAATAAATGACATATTTCTTGAAACGGTTTTCGGGTAGAAAATTGTTATTTTTAGTTACAACATTTTCTTTACCCCGCTTCAGGCGGGGGGAGGACACTTTATTTACTTAGTTTCGACCCTTAGATAAACGAGCGCATCCGAGGGCTTTGGAAATAGCCACTCGCTCTGTTGTGTGGCAAGCGATAGACAGCCATGTGGGTAGTATACATGAGGAAAGCACGCTGTGTAACCATTCGAAAACCCCGGTGATAATATGGACGGTCAGCTATATTCGTTTAGATTCATCGTGGTGAACTGTGCACATGCACCAAATACGACGAAGCACCGTATTTACTCGCATGTTGGTGGATGCGTCGTATGAGTCAACCCCGGAAGATCTGGAACCGGGTGAAACAAAAATTAAACGTTGAGTGCCATATAATCGACCAACGGAAGCTTCGAGTCGCCAACACTCCCATAAGCCGACGCTCACAGTGTATCACATAACGTAGCTGCTGCGCCACCGCGAGCAGCACCTTCATTCCTTTGATAGACAGATAGCCTCAACATCTGCTGCGCCGCCGGCGTCGTACGTTAGCGGGAGCACCCCTCAGCGGGTGTACTAAGGAGCTGTCGTTGTTACTGCGCACAAAAAGGGGCGCTTCTTGCTTTGCTGAGTACCTGGCGCACCTTTTTCGGGCACCGTAGTGATGTGCCGCCGCATATATTTTTCGTCGCCTCCGTGCGAAGGACGAAAGCTAGCCTAAATGCCGCCGAGAAAGGTCATAGACGCTCGATAGTCTTGACTAGCCGCCAGGACGAGGGAATGGGAAGAGTTCCACTTGTAGGAGGAGGCCACGATGGCCACGGTCGGCGTTTTCATGATGTCGCAGGACCCCGTGCTGCTGTTCGTAATGGCCTCATCACAGAATGTTTGCACAGCTCTCATAAATAAAAAAAAACACGTGCGTAAGAGCTTTGCGCAGCTATGCAGCTAAGGCAGCTGCGCACTTTATGAAGGCTCGAAAGGCGGCCGGAAGGGAAGAATTCCCGCGGTAGCGTCGCCCTTGCGTCGTTCTCTCCGTTCCCGTTCAGGGATTGTAGCCAGATTTGCAAATATTATCGACCCAGTGAGTTTGAAAAATGAGATTTTGAAAAAACACGCCAACCTATACGCGAGTAAATAAGTACAGAAGACAAGAGCCGACTCAACTGGAATTTAATATAGCACGCCTGTTCTTCAGTAACAAACCACGACGCATGTGCAAAGCATACGTAAAGCACATTTCGCGTGCATGTCGTGTTTTTTCAACAATTGTTGAATATTTTTCTGTTGAATTTTGGTTGCGAGTATCAGCTTGTTGGGAATATTTTTTCGTCTTCCGTGTCTCCACCGAAATTTACTAAAATGAGATCCGTGACGCATGATCACACATGAGGGCGGGACATGGATATTTTAATTTAAAAAAAAAAATAAGGCAGGACACCATACGTTGCTTAGAGGGCAAGACATCACTAATGTTCTACGCTGTGCATACAAAGAGAGACTGTAAATAATGCTTTTTTTCCTCGGCATGGGGAGGATCACAAAGAGCTCTTTACGAATGGATACAAGCTTTTCCCTGACCCGATACTCGGCTTATCTGTAGTGAAATGCTTGGGAAATGAGTCCTGGACCCCACCTTGGATAGACGAAAATAGGACCGAATGGGTTTCACCGGACAACCAGATTTCACTCTCTCGCAGATTGATTCTCCATCGTAAGGGGAGGGTGAGATAACCAAGGTCATGAGAGGGAAATAACTAGAAGGTTAAGAATGGGGTGCAGCGCATCTGGCAGGTTCTCTCAGATCATGAATAGGAGGTTACCAATATCCCTCAACAGAAAAGTGTACAGCAGCTGTATCTTACCGGTACTCACCTACGTAGCAGAAACGTAGAGGCTAACGAAAAGGGTTCAGCTCAAGTTAACTACAACACAGCGAGCTATGGAAAGGAAAATGACTAGTGTAACGTTAAGAGACTGGAAGCGGGCAGAGTGGTTCGAAATCAAGAGGAAGAAATGGGCTGGGGCAGGGCATGCACTGCGAAGGCAAGATAATCGCTGGTCCTTAAGGGTAACGGAGTGAATTCCAAGTGAAGGCAAACGTAGCATGGGGCGGCGGACGTTTAGGTTGGCGGATGAGATTAAGAAATTTGCAGGAATAGGGTGTACACAGCTGGCAAAGGACAGGATTAATTGCAGAAACATGAGAGGCCTTTGTCCTGCAGTGGGCGCAGTCAGGCTGACGATGATGATGATGATGATGATGATGAGAAAAACAAACAAGGAACCTCTTCAAGGCATGTCACCCCCGAAGAGCCGAGGTGTAGGCAGGTGGAAATCTTGCAACCATCACAAATCCAGCGGGTACCCGGTGCCACTGGGAATCGAACCCAGCACCTCCAAAATGCGAGGCGGATGCTCCACGGAAAGGATCCCGGTATGTTGAAGTCACTTGTTTTTTCTTTATTTGAACGATTACTTCTTTCTGCTTTGTTGTCCGGAAGTGCGTGGCAAAGTTGCCGTCCTCCAGTACCTCTCATCATCCGGGACCCGGTTGAATAACAAACTCTCGGACCGAAGTGGCGAAGAAAAGTGGCATGATTTTCGCTGGCTACAGTGAGACTTCCCCTTGCAGTACCTAGCCTGCCCCTTTCCTGACGGGCAGTATGGTGGTGCTCGACGAAGAAAGAGCTGTCGGCTTCGGAATGATTTCGCCTTCGTTCGCTCTGATGCGCGTAGCGCTGGCAAAGAACCAATGGCACGTAAGGCTTTCTATGTATGTTATTCCGATTACACAAACACGATTTTGTGACGACATGGCTTCGCTCTGACTGGATTTGGATTTCCCTAGACGCGGAGCGTAACTTGACGCCGAATGAGGTCCCCATGGAAACCCGACTCGAGAGGAAGTGGGATATTCAGCCATTAAAGTTTCATGCGCACATGCTTTACGAAGACGCGGAAGAGTAGATAATGAACACGCATCGGTCCTGGTGGTTTTATAGGCAAAACTTTAAAAAGACTCCAAAATGAAGTCAGAGGTCACGTGCTGTACCTGTCCTAAATACGCAGGAACGGCGCATGTGCTTGGTCTTTTTTTTTCGAACCTTCGTAAAGTTTGCACCCACAAAAACATAACAAGTAGCCTATAAATCGCACAGCTGTCCATTCTGTGAAACAGTCGTCCTATACTGGTCGTGACTCCTGCCCGGGTATTCTGTTTGCCAGGAAGGTCCGCGAACGAGCCCGACTGTTCGGAAACCCTTAATTTGGATATACGTTTTGGAAAAATATTTTCCTAATTTATCAAAACTTTTCGAAAATATGTGCTTGTGAGCGCACTAAAATCAAGCATGAACAAAGCCGACAGGTTTGAGAGCACGAACATTAGTTGTAGCCGGCAATCAGCGGTTATAGCGCTAATATAGTGAAGTTCCAACAACCTGCTAATAATTTTTTTTTCGCACGCTTTGCTTTTGCACAGCGACACAGCAAAAGGCGAGCTCGGGCACAACCACTGCCGCCAACATCTAACTCTTTGTTACTTGTAAGAGCGTACACCTCTTCTAGTACAAGCGTACGCCGCTGTAACACTGTAGAGGCGCAATGGTCTGCGTCGAGCGAGACAAGAACTCGAGTCATTGTGATGTGAAATTCAAGAACGTGAACTTACAAAATTTCTACTTGGTTTTATTAGCAGTGCTTTTAACATTTCGCACTCTACTGTGCCTTTCTCTCCTGCGATAGACAAGGTTTCAATGCTCTCAAAGGGTAAAACGTGTGCAGAGCTCTCTCCTGATTTCATTTTCGCGCTCAGCCTCCGTTTCCTCGAAATGCTTTTATACTTTCAACCCGTTTTCGTAATTTATACGTTATATAGGTCAGAAGAAAAACATTGTCGCGCCTTTTTTTGGGGAGAGGGGCCGGCGGCGGCGATGAGCGGCGGCGGGCATATCACTCTCTTTTTACCTTCGCCATAGCGCATGCATTCGATGATTTTTGTGGGAACAAAAACACAATGCTCAGAATATATCAGTCACCCATGCTTCTTAAGATTATGACAGCTCAGCGCGGGCAAGGGATGACCTTCACGTGCCTGTATTTCCGAGGCAACTCATTTTCAACTTATCTTGCCTGCTCCTATTTAATAGGCTTTCGCGCCATTTGGAAGTCGTACCCAATAGATGGCCTACTAAAACAGAATCCCTCAATTTGTGGGCTGCAGGCTTCGTGGCGCTGTTCTATAGAGGCACTTTTCTCGTTTCTTGATTTCAACACTAACCTCCTTCATTCTTGTCATTCGAGTTCCCACTTCCTGTCGCGATGAACGCCTACAGGCGCGCTGCATTCGACAAAACACATGTAGGCCGTGTGACAGTGGCGCAAGTGTGGTGAATAATGACGTCTCAGAAATCATTTCTGTAGCAAGACGCACGCTCCTGCTGGCAGACGCAGGGGCATGCGGCGGACATGAATGATGCAGTTGGCTACGCAGGTGACTTGCGCGAATGTTCATCTCGCTTATCTCTCACTGAGTGAAAATTAGCAAAACAGTTGCACTATAACCTTGCATCCAATCCAGCTGGTATGGACGTTTAACGTCCCTTAGCTTCACCTTGGTTAGGAGAGAGCCATAGTGGACAGGAGTGCGATAGTTCCGACTGCCTACGGTTCTTTCGAGGAGCGCTTACGCCATAGAGCAAGGGACCGTGTTTGCATTTCGCCTGCATCGAAATGCGACCTCCTTGATCGGGATCCGACCACGCGACCTTCGGCTGTGCAGTCGGTTGTCATAGCCACTGAGCTACTGCGGGAGATATACAAAAAATTTTAAATCGTAATTGCTCAGGCTCTATAGCGTCCCTCGCAATACTATAAGTAGAGGTAGCTCCCTCTGTGTGCTTCTAATTGTCTGCATGTATGGCAGGCAAATTATGTAAATGGGAATAAATATTCGGTGCAAAAAAAGGGAACAGTGCAGGCAATGCAAAATTGTGTGTTAAGTGCAGATATTCCAGTTTTACATGTCATGGGCAAGCAGTGCATGTTGCTATTTGTCTGGGTTTGTGCCTGAGCAACTAAGAGGGAGCTACGCGAAAAGCATGCGCCCATCTTGCTTACTGGCCGGCGTTCCTTGATTTGCTGTGCGCTGCCGTTCTTGTTTCATCCGCTGTGTAAAAAGTCTTCGGAAAAATTGATGTTTTAGCCTTTGCTCAACGATCTAACCCGCGGTAGTTTTTACGGCAGCACGATTCTAATTATTGAGTGCCACTGATTAAAACTTCGTCAAGAATCACTGCTATGCTAGGACGAAGCAATCGATATTATGGAAGTGAATATTCAGTAACATTTCGCTAAGCAGCATAGAACACATTGCATGGTATCATTTATATTCTGTCTGAAAGCTGCAAGTCTCTCGCTGACCCGGCTACTGAGCTCGGTTGGGGCCCGGGGATGTCCCGATTTGCTGAGCGTTTATGGGAGATCATGAAAGACTTTAGCACACTGTGCCTAAGTCATTACCAGCCCTCGCGTTCCGGCCTCAATGTCTGAAAAAAAAAGAAAAGTTGCATGCAAGGTAATGCTGATTTATGTCGTGGCTTAATGCTTGCATTTTCCACTTTGGTCGCGCCGCGGTGCCTGTGATTAGGGCACTCGGCTGCTGATCAGAAGGACCCGGGTTCGAACCCGGCAGCAGCGGCCGTGTTTCCATGGAAGCGAAATGCAAGGCGGCCGTGTAATTTCGCGATGTCAGAGCGCCTTAAAAACTCAAGGTGGGAAAAATTAGTCGCGAGCCCTCCACTGCGGCGTCCCTCATAGGTCATGTCGGCTTGGGACGTGAAAAGGCATGTACCATGCACCGTAGCATTTCCCACTTTGTAAGCGTCGCAGACCTCGGAGATGGCTTTAGCGGCATGTTCTGCTTCGCAGCTGTCTAGAATTTAAAAGAAATGGTATACAAGCGAATAGAAGAAGCCTCATCCTACCCTTTCACGTTAACGAAGAGCTCTTTTAGGGAGCTCACCAATCCGGGAGTTCCGTCCAGTCGCACGCGCAGCCGGCCCTGCTGTTCCGCGCGTCCTGCACGACGGACAGCAATGGGGCAAACTAACAGCAGCCGTCGTGGCATCGGGAGAGGCGGTTTGTCTGCATTTCGAATGTACCATCCCACTCTACCTTTCCGCCTCGGGAGCCTCGGATGTGTTCGTGACCACCTCCCTCATGCCCGCCTCCCCACCTTGCGCCCCCCTCCTCCGAGAAGGGGGAATTTGTAGGAAAAGGCAGCCTGGGCGAGCAAGAGAAAACACACCGTTTTGTTTTACGGCTGCTGCTGATCATTTCCGAACTACTCGACGACCCCGCTACCGGCCAGATTCAAAAAGGACTTTACTAAAACCTGCTGCCCCGAACGATGTGGGGCAGCAAGGCACCGCTTGCTACGTATGGCAACAGATGCACACTATGCTCGCAGACACACAATGGAACAGCAGCGCCAATGCCGCCGCGGAGACAGTTTTTCGCTGAATTTTTTTTAGTTAAGCAGCAGGTTAGCCAAAGTAATGTTTTCCAGCCACGTGGAATTTTGGTGAAGCTGTGAGATGCTGCCGAAAGACGGCGAAACTATCGCTAGACATGATATGAAATACAAGAGTGTGCTAAGCGACTTGTTATGATTCAGAAACATCAGTTGCGAGCGCTGATGTGTCGAAATCACCGAGTCGAAGGACACAAAATTCGTGCAATCATTTTCGTGAACTGCGAGAGTTCCCTCATCTGTTTCGCAATTGCGTAAGAAGGAAATCAGCGATGCGGGCTTTGTGTGGGGAGAAAAGCCAAGGGGCAGAATCGGATGACCAACGCGCGGAAAAACTTTGGGGGCCTCGCGGCAAACCACAGCCGAGTGACCTTGAGAGTGCGTTCGTTCTGCTGGGTGGAGCACGCGCCGTGGAGCGGAACCAAATGAACTGGACGCCTGCATGCTCCAGGGACGTTCTGGCGACCCTTGCGTTCATAATGCAGGTGAAGCTTCGCAAAACATATTTCTCTTCGCTATCCGCTCGTGGGCGACTGCCCTTGCGTCAGAGGGCACCTGAGAGAAAAGGCGGATGCCCAACGGTCGCCACATTCCGAGTTGCCCGCGTGCCCTATTAACTAGTTGCCCACTCTGCCTCGCCACTGAACATCTGTCACTCAACGGCGGCTGCTTTCTCCCTTTTCTTTCCGAAAGTTGCTACCTTTCCTTAGCTGCAGTCTTACCTTGAGAATACTCACCAGCGCCGCACGCAACCGCAGCATTGACAGGGTACGTGCATATGCGCGGAAAATGCCACGTGGCACGGGCACTGCAGATGCCCGGAACGCTGATAAGCAGACCTAAGGTCAGGATATAGTTAACTGAAGTTAAATACCATAGAAATTAAGAGTGAGAGCCGCCGCCATAGTTCAAAATCGCACGCCACTTGTGAAGGTCATCGTTTCTGCTTCCTATGGCTGCCTCTTTTTTTATTATTTTGCAAAATCAAGTCAGCTCTTACTGAATAATTATTAAAATACATTCGCTCTTCAAAAAGCAGTAACAAAACTGTAATAGTAACATATCCTGCTCGTTTTCAAATCCTGTTCCTTTCTTTAGGAAACATCCTTCAAAAACATATTTGTGCTTACCAAGAAGTCGCTCTCCATTGCTCCTTCCTGATATTAAGCAATCGAGCAATCTCTCCACTGCTCTCTATCACATGTTTACAGGACGTGTTGAGCAGGTTGCATTGAAAACAGTCGGCGATAAAAGTTAATAAGAACACCTTTGTACTTTCCGACTTGCTGATTAAACTGCGCAGCTAAGAAAATGTGAGGAGTAACTCCATCCCATCATTGGTGACTTAAGCATGTGAAGTAGAAAGTTGGGACTAAGAAGTATTAACAATATATTGAAAACTAAGATAATATCAAGCAGTCTGGGAATGAACCAACACTTCACGACAGACGGTGGAGCGCTAGAAGTTGCCAGGGATCGTGTGTATACATCTTCTTAGGACAGGTAGTAACCGCTGACCCGGACCACGACACTGAAATAACTAGAAGCACATGAATAGTAAAATACATTTGACCCTCAAGAGGAAAGCATAAAATAGTTGTATCTTGAAAATTCTCACCCATGGGTGGAACCTTGGAGGCTAACGAAAAGGCTAGAAATTAAGTGGAAGAAATCAGAGTGAGTTACACAAAGAAAAATTGTAGAGGTATCGTTAAGTAACTGGAAGAGAGCAGTGTAGATTGGAGAACGAATGCGCGTTAATGACATTCTAGTGGAAATCAAGAATGAATGAGCTTGGGTGGAGCATGGAATGTGAAGGGCAGATAATCATTGGGCCCTTACGGTATAAACCTAGGAAATTACAGGAAAAGACAAAAGTACAAGGAGATAGCAAAGAGTAAGGTGGGAGCATCAGATTAGGAAGTTTGGTTAGTTGCAGATGAGTGTGAAGCATTTTCTCTGCAGTGGACTGATGATAATGATGATGAAGAAGATGGTTAAACATTGCATTTGCATTTACACCCCAAACGCTGTGCTAAGCCGTACTCCTCTGAAGGAAACTACGCAGCTGAGTGGCTTTCCGCAGCCCGCTGTAATGCCACAGTATACGACCGCCCACTCTTAGACAATGCCCAATAGGCTCCATATAATCCGTTAGGGCGTTTATAAGTATCTGATGCTTTGCTTTCAACGCTGTTTACGCATAGGAACATATGTACACAGGGGGAACGACGAGTGACGCTACGCACTAGCTCATACGGCTGCTTCAGAACCACCACCGCCAAATATCCTTACAGCGCCCTTGTAAAGAACAGCCGAGTATGCGAAGCGTATACCTACTCGCTTTAAGCGCAGAAAGTTGAGTAAGAAAGCGTTTAAAAGGCGCGCTCATTGCACAAAAAATGGCCGCTCGCCTCTAGAGAACCAGGTGATGCGAGTATTAGGGGATAGCGGAGGAAAACGCGGGAAGTGTTCGTTTATGGGCTGGATGCGCGAACGCGCGCACAATACGCCCGAGAACACAAATCTGCGTCTTATATCAGTGTTCACGGCGTCGAGTGTCTGCCTTTTGCTATTCACCTGAAAGTCTCTCCTTTCTGCTCAGCTTACGGCGTGGCACTATTCAAACGGGTGTCCCGACCACCAGCAGCGAAAGGTGACTATACACCGTGCTCACATTCCTTTTTTAAATTTTTTTTTCTCTTTCGTCACCGCCGCAGAGAGCAGGAAGCAAACTAGAATAGTCAAGAGTATTTAAAACTGCACTTCCAATCTACTCTTATCGGAAGTACTACATGAATCAGGACAATGTTAGAGACAAACTTTGTATGGACATTTAAAACACTGTATTGAAAAGGAAATATATAGACGCAAAGGGGATATACAGCTCTTCATAGATATTTTTCCGAACCTTCTTCTTTCTGTAGAAAGGAAAGTATAAAAATCACGACTTCGTGTTGTGTTTTTCAACTAATACTAATATTACCCATTTCACACAAAATGGCAGGATGCACTCAAACGGAGGATCATATGTAAATTGCTTTACGCATCACTTATAGAACGTGTAGTGAGCGGAGCACGGCTTTGCAAGTATTGCCGAGAATATTTGCATGCAGTGTTTGTTCGTTTTTCAAATCTGCCGCCACAACACTTTATCGGTTTGTTTGCGACGCAAGACGCGACTAGATTTATCTCGATTGATCGCAGCCAGGCAGAACTGATTCTACGTTGTTCCGGAATGTTCTAGTAACTTTCCGCTCTTTATCTCGAATGTTCGCTATCAGCTTTAAATTGAGCACGGCCGACAGCGGCGGGCATTCTGTTCGACGACCGCCGAGCACGCTTGTCGCTTCGCCGCCGCCGAGTGATTCAGTCCATTTTGGGTGCAAGTCAGCCCAATAAACAGTTCTTTTAGAAGACCCCTTTCGTCCGTCTTCATCGTTGCTTCGACTGCCGTCACCACTACGTGACATCTGGTGGAGGCGCTGGGTAGCCTTCCATGTTCCAGACGCCCCCTTCAAGTCGTGAACCCAGCCCTAAGCGCTTGACACCTGAGGACGAACCAGCAGCTCTGCGAGCCAGCCGACGCCTCCAGGGAGAGGAGCCTGAGTTCTGGAAACTGCCGGACCGCACCAGACAGAGAAAAGACGCTGCTACCAGCACCGCAACCACGCCGAAGATGTCGACACCGATCATACTGCAGCAGCCGCGGGTGCCGCCAACTTTCAATGGATCCCTAGGCGAAGACGCTGAAGAATGGTTGGACCAATTTGAGCGCGTGCCGTCATTCAACAAGTGGGGTGATGCGGCAAAGATTGGACACGTGTTTTCCTCATTGGATGGCTCCGCACGCACGTGGTACGAAAAAAAACGAGTCGTCCCTTACGACATGGGTGCTATTCAAGAGAGAACTATTGAATGTATTCACCAGTGTCGTGAGGAAAGAAAGAGCCGAACAACTCCTCGAGTCCAGGATCCAGCTTCCGAATGAGCCCGTCCGCAATTACGTCGAGGAGATGGAGATGAAGCGCCTATTTCGCCGCGCCGATCGCGGGATGACCGAGGAAAAGAAAGTTCAGTTTTTAATGCGCGGCGTAAAACAAAAACTATTTGCAAGCCTCGTCCGCCAGCCGCCAAAAACAGTCGAGGAGTTTATGCAAGAAGCCTGCACGATTGAGAAGACCCTCGACGTCCGAGCTCGGCAGTACAATCGCCCTTCCTCTCCCTGTGCAATCCGTTCGGACACGCCGGCCACCACCAGCGACAGCTTGAGGGAAGTTATCCGCGAAATCTTCCGAGAGGAGCTACGCCGATTACTGCCATCTTCCCCACAGCAACAAGCAGCGACTCTGATGGATGTGGTACGGGAAGAAGTGCAACAGGCACTTGACACCCCGACGGCCACAGAACTCCCGGCCTTGACCTACGCCGCTGCAGTAAGGACTGCTCAGCCCCAGCGACAACCCCCACGTCCTCCCCGAGATGAGCCAATTGTTCCACAACGCCGCCTCCCAGCCCCCGCCCGCCCAGCCTATGACCGACGCTCAAGCCCCAGGAAATGCGACGCCTGGCGGACTTCCGACAACCGGCCGTTGTGCTTCCATTGCGGTGAGGCCGGCCATATTCTTCGTCACTGCCCGTACCGACGTATCGGTCTTCGAGGATTTCCCGTTAACGCCCGACAACCACGCTTCGGACAACGTCCGCAGGAAATCGACGAGTACCTGCTTCGAGGAGAGTACACGCCGAATCGCTTTTCGCGCTCATCATCGCCGTCAACCTCGCGCTCGCGTCGCCATGCCGCAGCTACGCAGCCGCGGTACGAGGAAGGTCTCCCAGCCCCCGTAGGAACTAAAGGCAGCAACCTCTGGAGGTGAGGTTGCTCACGAGCTAAACGCTGAAGATCCTTAACCGACCACGTCCCATGAAGACGCTGCACCCGTGACGCCGCATGAAGAACCGACACTCGCTGCACCGACGCCGCACACAATGAGAACCTCGACCACGACGCAGGCTACCTTGAAATCGACGCCGCCACCCAGAGGAGCTTCGACCACACGCCCAACCCTTGACTCGCAAACGCGACGAATCCGTGACCCGACGCGGAGAGCGACATGCAATGTAAGAGCGAGGACCTCCGACCTAGAAGTGACTATCGACGGCCGGAAAGTTACCGCTCTAGTCGACACAGGAGCCGATTACTCCGTAATGAATGGAACATTCGCTGCGCATCTGAAAAAAGTCACAACGGCTTGAGACGGCCCACAAATTCGCACCGCAGGCGGCCACCTTATTACGCCATCAGGACGATGTACAGCGAGAGTGACTGTCAATGGACATACCTATCCTACGACCTTTGTTGTGCTACCGCAATGCTCCCGGGAAGTGATCTTGGGTATGAATTTCCTTGATGAGCATCAAGCCATCATCGACCTGCGATCCAAGCTGAACCCGCTTTCGACGGACCAAGCCATCGCTTCGATGAAAACTCGGGAAAATCTCGTTGCCTTAAGTGTCCTGGAGGAAGAAGTGAGCGTCCCACCCCGTTCAAGCGTTATCGTGAACGTAGGCGCCACGAAAGCCATTAAAGCTGAAGCCATCATCGAGGGGAACATGCAGTTGCTACTAGACTGAGGAATCAGCATCGCAAGAGGCATCGCACATTTCCGCAATGGCCAGGCCGTAGTACTGCTGACTAACTTCAGCGAAGAATACCGGCATATTAACAGAGGAACGACGATTGCTTTTTTCGACGAAATATCTGACGTACGAGACTCCTTCGCCCTCTCCGACCCCTCCGCAGAAGATTCGCCTGACCAAGAGAACTCGCCCACTTTCGACATCAACCCAGCCCTGCACCGGAACAGACAAGACCAGATCCGCAATCTGCTTCAAAGCTACAGTGAGTGCTTTTCGACATCGCCGAAGGTGCGACAGACGCCAATTGCCAAGCATCGCATTATAACGGATCAACACGTCCGACCTCTCCGTCAAAGCCCCTACGTTGTGTCACCGCGAGAACGACAAGCCATCCGGGACCAAGTCGAAGAAATGCTTCGCGACGACGTCATCCAGCCTTCAAACAGCCCATGGGCGGCACCGGTTGTTCTAGTGAGAAAGAAAGACGGCGCACTTCGATTCTGCGTGGATTACCGCCGCTTGAACAACATAACAAAGAAGGACGTCTACCCCCTCCCCCGCATCGACGACACACTGGACCGCCTCTGCAACGCCAAATATTTCTCATCGATGGACCTCAAGAGCGGCTACTGGCAAATTGAGGTCGACGAAAGAGATCGCGAGAAGACAGCATTCATCACTCAGGATGGTCTGTTTGAGTTCAAGGTGATGCCATTTGGTCTCTGTTCCGCACCAGCGACGTTTCAGCGAGTAATGGATACAATGCTGGCAGGCCTGAAGTGGCAAATTTGTCTGGTATATTTAGAAGACGTCGTTGTCTTCGCCTCGAACTTTGAAGAGCACCTCAAAAGACTTCGAACAGTATTAGACACAATAAAGTCGTCTGGCCTAACCTTGAAAGCAGAGAAATGCCACTTTGCCTACGAAGAGCTACTGTTTCTAGGCCACATCGTTAGCAAGGAGGGAGTACGCCCGGACCCGCAGAAAACAGCTGCTATTGAACAGTTTCTACCGCCGGCCAATAAGAAAGCAGTGCGCAGTTTTCTCGACGATTTGTGATAACCTTTTCGCGCATCCTGGAGCCGCTTACCCAACTGACGAAGGCAGACGTGTCGTTTATATGGGAAGCGCCGCAAGCAGAAGCCTTCAAGGAACTTCAGCGTCGTTTACGGTCCCCACCGATCCTTGCGCATTTTGATGAAAACGCCGATACTGAAGTTCATACTGACGCAAGCAGCGTGGAACTTGACGCCGTCCTCGTTAAAAAAACTGACAAGCTGGAGAAAGTCATCGCATACGCTAGCCGTTCCCTTTCCAAAGCCGATGCTAACTATTCGACAACTGAGAAGGAGTGCCTTGCCATCATCTGGGCTGCGTCGAAATTCCGCCCCTACCTCTACGGACGGCCGTTCAAGGTGGTCAGCGACCACCACGCGCTCTGCTGGCTTGCCAATTTGAAGGATCCCTCTGGCCGACTCGCTCGATGGAGTGTGCGTCTCCAGGAGTTTGACGTCACCGTCGTTTACAAGTCCGGACGCAAGCACTCTGACGCCGATTGCCTCTCACAAGCCCCTGTAGATGCACCGCCGCCGGACGACGATGAGGACGCCTTCCTGGGACCCATTAGCGCAAGCTCTTTTGCTCAGCAGCAAGCTCAGACCCCAACCTAAAAGGCCTCATCGAGTACCTGGAAGGCAAGGTTTCTTCACCCCCCGCTTCATTCAAGCGAGGACTGCCTTCCTTCTTTGTGCAGAATGAGGTCCTTGTGAAGAACTTTACAGCGAACAAAACAGCCTACCTCCTTGTTGTACCTACTTGTCTCCGCGAAGAAGTTCTACAGGCTTCACACGACGAGCCGACAGCTGGACATCTCGGGTTTACTCGCACCCTCCGCCGCATTCAAGACAAGTATTACTGGCCCCGACTGTCTGCCGATGTCGCACACTATGTGAAAACATGCCGAGATTGTCAGCGACGAAAGGCTCCTCCCACACGACCAGCAGGATTTCTGAACCCCATTGAACCTCCCTCAAGGCCCTTTCAGCAGATTGGCATGGACTTGCTTGGCCCTTTTCCAACGTCAACATCTGGAAATAAGTGGATCATCATAGCGACCGACTACCTGACCCGCTATGCCGAGGCGAAAGCCCTACCGAACGGAACAGCAGCAGAAGTGGCCAAATTTTTCGTGGAGTGCATTCTTCTTCGACACGGCGCCCCCGATGTGCTCATCACGGACACAGGAACAGCATTTACGGCGGAACTAACGCATGCCATCCTGCGCTACAGCCAGACCAGCCACCGGAGGACAACTGCATACCATCCGCAGACCAACGGACTGACCGAGCGCCTGAACAAAACCATCGCCGATATGCTCGCTATGTATGTCGATGCCGAACATAAAACCTGGGATGTCATCCTGCCTTACGTCGTCTTCGCCTACAACACCGCAGTGCAGGAGACCACCCAGATGACGCCTTTTAGGCTCGTCCTTGGCAGGGATGCCACGACCCCGGTAGACGCCATGCTGCCCAACGTTACAGAAGAAGAGAACGTCGACGTTGCCGCCTACCTTCAACGCGCAGAAGAAGCTCGAAGGCTTGCCCGATTACGGATCAAAGATCAGCAGCGGTCCGACACCAGACGCTACAACCTACGAAGACGCAACGCGGACTATAAGCCAGGAGACCAAGTCTGGGTGTGGACGAGTGAAAAGCTTTTGCGCCGCTATTTCGGCCCGTAGAAGGTTCTTCGTCGGCTGGGTGAACTAGATTATGAAGTCATCCCTGACGCAATGACTACATCCCAGCGGCGCCGCGTACGACCAGAAGTTGTCCATGTAGTCCGTCTGAAGCCGTATTATGCGCGCTAAACGCCGCTGCATTTCCATGCTCTATTTTCGCAAGATCCGTTTTTTTTTCTCTTACTAGTCGCATTTTTGTTTTAATGCATCGGGTCGATGCTTCTTTGAGAGGGGAGTAATGCCACGAATATTTGCAGTGTTTGTTCGTTTTTCAAATCTGCCGCCACACCAATTTATCGGTTTGTTTGCGACGCAAGACGCGACTAGATTTATCTCGATTGATCGCAGCCAGGCAGAGCTGATTCTACGTTGTGCAGGAATGTTCTAGTAACTTTGCGCTCTATATCTCGAATGTTCGCTATCAGCTTTAAATTGAGTACGGCCGACAGCGGCGGGCATTCTGTTCGACGACCGCCGAGCACGCTTGTCGCTTCGCCGCCGCCGAGTTTTTCAGTCCATTTTGAGTGCAAGTTAGCCCAATAAACAGTTCTTTTAGAAGACCCCTTTCGTCCGTCTTCATCGCTGCTTCGACTGCCGTCACCACTACGTGACAGTATGGTAGTCTTGAGTCGAATTTCATATTTCGTTTCGCTACCCTTTATTTTTGTCCTCCGTCATTGACCCCGGCTTCTCGATGGCGTAGGCTGGGGTAGACGACACGTCCGGTAAGAGATGTGCAAAACTGAATTAAAACGAAATACTACAATTATACGGCCCTGGTCACGAAATCGGCGTAAAGGAAACTAAAGTAAGACGGACGATATCAGCTTTCGATAAAAAAAGTAAAACTTTTAAGGATTCTTTCTCTTTCTCTTTGAAGACGAAGAGCTTCAAAGGGGACTGCCTAGTCGCGCAGTGCTGCTATTTGCCGCAAATGCCTCTGCTTCTGGTTTTCAAGGGTACCGGATAGGACATGAAAATCAATTCATCTATTGGTGACGAGAGCAATGAAAGGAAACAGAGGCATGCGGGCAATTGTATATGGTGGTCTGAAACACATGGGGTCGCAAATGACACCTGGCCGTGGCTGCGGTTTGCGTAATTAGCTGAAGAATGTTGGCTTCTTTGTGATGTCTGTCTGCCCCATTTTCACGGTACCATGTGCAATTTTTTGTCTCCTTTCGTAAGCATTGGCAGGCGACATACGAGCCTTGCGCTCTCATAACAGCGCATCTCAAAGCTCATAGTTCTGGAGAGCTTAGCCCTGTAGTAAATTCGCCTAAGGCATGCATTAAAGAAACAACTTTTACAATGGCGTGGAGCTTGGATGAGCACCACTGACACGTACTTACGGCTTTATCTAAGGAAGCTTGTTGGAGTATTTATGTAAAACGGTCTGCGCTTCTGCTTACATCAAGTTTGCGCTATACTGCTAGTTTTTTCATCTGGAGAAAGTGATCTGTCGCAAGAGGATATTGTTCAATGCAAGATCATCAAGAGTAAAATACCGGGCTACTGGGTGGTGCACCCTATAGAACAGCTTGCTGGGCGAAGCAAAGCCTTTTTTTTAATCCTTCTGAAACTGGGCTCAATTTTTTTTTACCACACAACCATGTAACCCAAGTCCAGTGTTCTCATTAATGTGCACCGTTGATGTGAAAGGCGGCTCAAAGACGCAGCGTTGCATGCCGCTTGCCTTGAGAGGTAGCCTCTCTTCTTTGCGGACCGCAACCCCTGCGCGGAAGCACGTGAAAGCTTCACCAAGGCGTTTCCGCCACGATAGTACGCTCGCAGTTTGCAAAGCATCCGCGTATCTTCGCGGCGAAGGGCAGTGTTGACGGCTCTGACCTTGGACATGTGCTGCATCGAGCTCTTCCCAGCGGGTGCCGGGAATGTCAAATTTCCTGCCAGAGCTAAATGGCCAGTGTTGAGAGGTGTCTCAGCCCCCTCCGAGTAAACGAGACGCCCCGTGTGAGTGAAAAGGCCGCCACCTCCACCTTCGTGTCCCTTTTACGGCGCTTTCGATGAAGCCCGGTGACGCCACCGTCTAAGGCATGTACGCGGGCGACATATCAATCAATAAAGTTAGAGCTCCAGCAGAAGCCTTGGCTGGAAAAACTCCGTTTTGGGGGTCCGTTGCCTTGACCCCGCTTTTCAAACCGGTGCTGCGCAGGGGCGCTAAAGGAGAGGGTGTCCGGAGATTGTTATTTGGGTCGCCAAATCAGACACAGCGGCGTGCTCTCGGCGCCGCCGAACGGGGCTGTTATTTTGCATGTGCGCCTCTCCACCACAAGGCAGCGATGACGCAAGTGCAAAAGAAATAAATATGGTCGCCTTCGCGACAGGTAGAGATTTGACGAAGCAAGCCACGCAACAGGCTGGCCGGCTACCATCTTGTCAATAAGTTTCATTCCCCTGCCAGCTGAGTACAAGACAGGCATCGCCAGACGCACGGCTAAGTTGAGCCGCTCTGCGGTGACTTTGTTTTGGTAGATTCCACAACATAAAATTACACACTTCGCGCAAAAAAAATGACGTAGACACGTGTGACCGACTCGCCCAACGATCTGCCCATTTGAATTAGCATAACATATTTCTGTGCACTGAGTTAGCAAGAACATTTTGCTGAAACAAAGTATCTCCGTGGATAGAGGTGTGCATTATGGAGGCGAAGCACTGTCCAAGGCGCAGTTTTAGGCCGCCAGTCACGGGGTACTGAGTCTCGCGGGACGCGCCTAGTAAGCCTCAGATGGCAACAGACGAAACAATTTGACGAGCTCGTGCCTCAAAGGAGCACAGATGCGTCATATGTGTCCAAACTTATGGCAGGCATTGACAATGAGCCTCTGGCGTTGCGTTGCATAGGGTTTTTTTGTTTATATTCAACAAGACAAGCACACCTAATTCCTCCAGTACTTTAGACCCGAAATGTTGCCATTGAATGCTCTTCTTTTCGCAATTTTCCAAAAAAACGTTCGCTGCACAAAGATTCGTTTTTTTTTTCGGATGTTCACGAAAAAAAAACACGCTTTAGAAAGGTTTGCAGCAATATGATATACTTTCGTTACCTCCCAAGAAGACCGATTGCAATGGCTACACAAAATGGTCCTGTCATCTACCATACATGCATCCGGATAATTTGCAGTCCACAAGACGATTTCAATAGCACACTGCTTCCAAAGCTAGTCAAGTTAAGCTCACACAGGCGCACATCAGCCAGCTTTCTAAATATGCGCCTGGCCGAACGAGAACGCAGTTCGGTACAAGACCACTTTTGCACATGAGACGTGTACCATGGCGTCCGTAGTCGACCAGTTCGCCAATTTTTTGCACACAATACCTTCAGCGTGCCTGTCAGCTATGACGAATATCCTACTTAGTGTTCTCGGAGCCGAAAATCAGTGATGTACCCATCGCGCATATGGATAAATTGATGAGAAAATCGATTAACATATGCAAGAACTACTCTTTCTTCTCCTATTCTGTACCATTAGTGTGTGAAGACCGATGGAAAACTTTTAGTTTTTTCACCATGCACTTAACTCCGGGTGGGGCAGCGTAATTAGGCGTGAAAACTGCTCACCTTGCTGTAAGAACCTGTTCACTGAAACTATCGTTCACTGAATCCGCACACAGCTTATACAGCTCTGAAGACCGGCAAGCTACAAGACTCCCATATTTTACTGGAGCAAAACTTCTAGAGAGGTTTTACCACACATAGAAATACTGGACAAGCGCATTTTTCCAGTGGGAAATTTTTAATGAAAGCTATTTTTGAGCATATACTAAGATTACCCCATAACAAAATCTATCAACAGATTCCCACCCATTACGATGGTGGTGTTCTGCTATTTAGTGCGAAAAACTGAACCCAGTGGTTTTAATATGGCAGTCTTAACAGTTAAATTCACTCCGAGCACAGGAAAAACTTAAAAAAAAGGAATATTGTGCAACGCGTCAAAAAATTCGATCCTTCTCATGATTCCGGAGCCCTCCACTACGGCACCTATTCTTCCTTTCTTCTTTCACTCCCTCCTTTATCCCTTCCCTTACGGCGCGGTTCAGGTGTCCAAAGATATATGAGACAGATACTGCTCCATTTCCTTTCCCCAAAAAAACCAATTATTATTATTATTATTATGCTCATGATATGTTTATAACAGGATCATACAATACTGCACACTTGCCTCAAAATTGTTCCCATAAATGAACCCCATTCGATATCTATGGTAGCGTTAACTATCAGTGCGAGCGGAGGAGGAAATTCAAAAGGAAAGTTCTGCTACGCATGGGAATGATTATCAGTAATATGTTCATAAGAGTATCTTAGAATATTCCACAGTGGCTTCATCGTTCAAAGTTATGTCCGAGCTAGCAAGACTTGAGGCCTAGACAAAAACAACCTTCACAAATAATCCTGCCAAAATCTGAGTCTTATGCTGAGAATTGGAATATATTTATTCTGCATTCAGTGGCTGAGATATACAAATGAGTCATATCGGAAAAGTCGTGTGCCCTATGTACGTGACTGGGAAGGGTGGGCAAGCCAGCATGCATATACAGGTGCGCAAAGAGAGATAATAACGTAAATGAAAGCCACAAAATTAAGGAGACGCTCCAGAATACTTTAACATGTTAAAGCAGATTGCAAGCGTGCGGAGAAGAGAAGAATAGTAAGAAGAGCGAGTATAAGAGTAAGAGTTAAAAGTGTGAAGATGCTGAGCGACATCTTAGGAACGCTCTTATTGTCATACAGTGAAGGAGTGTCCAAGGAACGACGTTATGTTCAATGCGTTGTCGCGGAGAGTGTTTTTGTTTTTGAACTTTAAAGCACGAAGCAAAATACCTCCACCTGAAGACATCGAGAATTAATCGTTTATAAACACCAAGCTTGTTAAGACACCTCTTACTTTTCGCAGATTATTCTCCGTGCGCACATTCATTGTAAACATTTTGCGGTGGGTGTTTAAAATGCCAGTTTAGGCCGCTATTTATTACATACAAAACTTTAAGGACACCTACAATGTGCCCAGAGGCTCAATTTGCCAAAGAACACAGATAATTATCCATGTTCCCGAAAATAAAAGGAAAGTAAAGTGTAAAGGGGGTCGAAAGCCTCTCAGCTGCACTGTAGCAGCTTTTGCTCGGCCTGCTCCATTTTGTAAAATGCCAATCAATAAAATAAAGAAAAGGAAGGAAAGAAACTAGTTTCACAAATCCCACTCAAATTCTTTTCAGAAGCTTCATGAACCAAAGAAAGATGCCGCGGAGGTTACCTTTTATCAATACATTCTCCGGTCCTACAAGAAGGGGCGACTTATAGACCACCAAGTACGGCACTTTAAAACACGTACAGCCTTCATTCAACTACAGCATGGTGGTGTCCTTTCCCGCCAGGTCGGGGTCGGACAGAGACAGAACCGAAGTGCGGCCTCGAGGGGGAAATTTGTAAGACAACGCCAACTACCGAAATGCAAAACGAACGCCAGCTCGGGCCTCCGCATCTCTTTTTCAGCGTTGTGGCGGAAAACGCGGTCGATGTTCGCTTTCGGTGACACTGCAGATGGTGGCCGATAACAGTGCGGCCGCAGACGCGTGCCTCAGGGTCTCCGATGAACGAAGGGCAGCGGCAAGGTGGAAGCGCCAGATCGGGCGATTACGTTCATTCATGCGCCGTTTTTCTCTTGACCGGCTTTGCCTTGCAAATGAGCCCAGCCTGCTGACAGCTACTGCTTTGCGCTCGAGCAAGCCCTCAATCAGCAGCTGCGATCGCAAACAATGTTTCTGTGCAACAACAAAATCTACCACTGGCTGCGTTGCAAGCGCCTTCAAGTACGCGCACGACAGTCCTTTTATACGAAGTCTATCTGCGCCTTGATCTCTCAAGTAGCTCCAACTGAATAGCTTTGGGGCTCACTCCTTAGTTTTACCGACGTTAGGATAAGCCGAGGTTTCGCAAGAGCCACGCGCATTGCTGAGGTGAGCTGAGGTGAAAGCGAAGCCCCAGCGAAACCAGACGGCCTCAAACTGCCTCGAGACATGACTTCTGCAGAGGCTTCGAAATTTCTTTTTCCTTGTTTTTAACTATATTCTCTAGGAGTTTGGTGCACCAATGCACCCATATTCACTTCTTGCACCAATGGGGATTTTAAACACAATTCCCTGCAACAACAATAATTTTCCGTTGCGCGATTTCAACAAAAGGCACAATCATTACACATTGGGAAACTGTAAAGCCGGTTACAATGCTTCTTTACACCGTAAATTAGCGAACCATTGTTCTCCTAAGGTACACTTTAAGCGATCTTTCATCGTTTAGGGAAAAACGAGGGCCGTTAGCCCCCCGGAGCGGAAAGACTAACTGCGTGGCGAGGCAGCCCTGTGTATCGCAAACGGACGATCGGAGGGACGAACGAGGTCGTTATATGGCTCCGCTATCTTGCTCTGATCAGCTCTCAGTCGTTAACATTAATGGCAGGTTTCCTGCTTCTTAAATGATGATCTTTCGTAATTGAAGTCCGCGGGAGTGCGCAACAAGGGGAAAAATGCCACAAGTTTGTTCTTTATACAAGAGCACGGCTGCTATTCGAGCGCAAGCCAAGACCGCTGTTTCAAGAGGGGGCATAGTGACATTGTAGGGATGGTCAAATGAGAATGCGGCGATATAAATACGAAGCTCTTCGGAACATACATGTGGATGAGTAGCGTGGCGCGTTTAAAGGACATGAGTAATTTCATTTCGTTGCTGTAATTATATTAGTTATATACTGTCTGGTAGCGACGCGGCGCTTGAAGGCACCCTACACTAGATGCCGCCCGGCGCAGTATCGCCGTGCTCGGGCAAAGACAAGATCATAAAGCCGGACGGCGTCGAAGAGAAAGACCGCGCCAGTACAGCGACTGAAGGGATCACGTGAGCGGGAGCGCTGGCAGCGAAGCACCATGCGTCAATGCACAGATAGCTCCAGCACATTTTTTTGCTCGAAGGATGCCGTTATAAGCGCGTCGTCTATGCTTTAACGCTGATGAAAGGCTGCTGCGGAAGCGAATGACAATAAAACAGTCATACGTCGCTAAAATAGTAGCGACTTCGGTAAACCTTGACTGGACTAGACGTACCTTTTCCATTTTTCCTTTTTATCATAAAGAGCGGCAGCTAAAAACGGGGACGACAGCGAAGGAATATGACCACAGGAAAAGGGCTGAACTAAGAACTATTTTTTTTTAAACCAGGCCACATATTATACATGCTAAGGCATCACATGGCCGGTTATCGGGAAAAAAATTCTTATTGCTCTTCCAGCACCATCACAACACTCATTCATTTACCACGGTACAAAAATGAACTGTTGGGCAGAAACATGGGACCAGGAAGCAGCCAAAAGAGTGTGACTCCAAGATGCAGGTAAATCAGTTGTACTATTAATTGAAAGGCAAATTGTGACTTTTCGAAACTGCAAAGCAGAGTGACCATATCATAGCAAAGCAGCGTCAGAGAAACCCTGTGTAATCAGAACACTATATCAGTTTCAGGGGTAGTATACGTGCTTAGACTTTTTTTATCGGCACTATTTCCATGCAATAAAGAAAAAAAATTGCAGCGGTAGTATAGTAAGTCTCAGTCCCGACTCCCAGTCGGCCAGACATTGGTTCGATTCTCGCTCGGCGTACTCGTTTTGTTTTTTTATTCCTTCAGCTGTTGCTTGCTCTGGATGAGCGGTTGCACCACTACGTTCCTTGTTTCAGGTTAAGAGGCCTCTAAAGAAGGTCTAATGGTTGTGGCAATGCAGTTCAGGTAAGCCACTAAGCCACCGCCGCGGTGGCTTAGTGGTACGCCTTATGATTACAAGGTCGCGGGTTTGACCGCGGTCATGGCGGACATACTTCGATGAATGAATGAATGAATGAATGAATGAATGAATGAATGAATGAATGAATGAATCCTTTACTGCAAGGGAGTATGGCTCTCGGGCGCTGTTCGGTAATTCGGAGGGAGGAGGGTGTAGGTGCAGAGACAACTTCGAATCGCTCTTTTTCATAGCCTTCAGAGCAGCGCGTCTTACGTCAGTCGACCTCTCGTGCACTACTCGAAGCCGGCCGTTTTCACTACCTTATGCCTTGATGGCATGTTGTGCTGCGGTGCTAGATCGTATCTGATGAGCTAGGGGCTCATGTCGCCATGTGCTATGTGCTCAATACTTTGGCTCCATCGTGGTAAAGATGGGCAAGTCCATATAGGATGTTGTATATCTACTCTACACTGTTTCTGAAAGTGGATGCACATGTCATGTGCAAGTGTTTCGTGTCTGTCAAGAGACCACTTCTGAAGGCGAAGTAGGAAAATTTCCGTCTGCTGTGCGGCGTCAGCGGACGTTAAAGAGCCCAATATGGTAGTGACTAATACGAAATCCTCAATCCAGCCTCTTTCATAGCTCATGTGTCACTTCTGGATGATAATATCCCACAGTTTACTACTTCGCATTTTGAATATTAAGGGATTCTATCTGAGTGCCCACTCCGCTCAAAATAAGCTTCTATTCGTTCTGTGTTATGCGTCTGCCAGGGGGACTCTCTCTTGCGTCGTTATTGTTGCCCTCTAGAACACTGAATATTACGAGTTTGTCTTTTTCTAGCTGCACCGTAGTGCTAACAGGTTGAAAAAAAGAGCTCCCTTCGAGGTCGACCTTTCACCTCGCCCGGTACGTGCGCTCGTCTCAGCCGATTTCATTCGGTTGACCTTTATAATCTCTTTTATAGGAATGGTGCTGTGCGATGTCAGTGCAAGTTCAAGATCCCCAGCTGGTCTGAATTATTTTGCAGCTGTCCACTACGGCACCTCTTATTTTACACCCACCTTTACTCCCTTTCCTTACGACGCGATTGAAGTGTCCAGCGAAAAGTGACGCGGTTATTCCGCCTTTCGTTTCTTCGAAACCAATTTTCACTTTAAATTATCTATGGATGGTCCGACATACATATGGCCTCACACCGAACATAATCAAGAAGACTGCGCTCCATCCTGCTGAATAAAGCTTTCTTGCGTCTTCTGCGTCATTGGAAAACATTTTGATCGGAACGGCAACCCCGCCTTCTGGTTCTAATCCAGAACCCCAGTCACCGGAAGAACACTGTATTCTGTTCTCGTAGATCTATTTCCTACGGCATGCATGTTTAATTTCGAAATACGTTTTTTTTTCTAATCTATCTCCACCTTCTAAGTCTTTCTAATGAATAAATGAATGCCCCGAAGCACAAATGTCCGTTGCGGTTACCATGTTACTAGTTTTTATGCGAGCAAGTGCCGACAGGGCACGTTGCCAGCGACAAATTGGATGTTGCTTTCCAGATTCATCTGCTTCCTCTGAAGGAAAAAAATCAGCAGTGGGATTTAAAGCGATCTGTTTATTTTTCGTCGGTCTGCTTGAATTTGAGTCAACTTAGAAAATGGGGTTTCGATAAGGCCTCGCTTTAGACGAAACCGCAAATGGGGAAGCGAACAGCAGTTTTACTACATACGATACAAAATAACGGAAGCGCAATTTTTTACTCGTTGTTCGTTTATAGAAGCTGGTTTAGTGTTGGCCGCTTACTTTGCCAGATTGTATTCCGAACACAGGCTCTCAGAAAGGCTGCTGGTCCCCTGCGTCATTGTCTTGTTTCATCCACATAGTTCGAGAGTGGTAACCACCGCCACCAAGAGCATTGCGAGTGCACACGTGCTAATGCCGTTGGAAAAAGCGAAACATTCAATGCACTGGAGCAGTGGTGTCAGACGGAGCGTGAGGTCAATGTTAGGGTGTCTATATGCCCGCCACATGCTCTGCATTACCTGCCCGCCCGGCTGGTGTCGCTGGGACTCAATTCGCACAATGATCCCGGCCGCGGCGGTTGAATTTCGATGACGGCGAAATTCTAGGTCGTCGAAAGTTCAGGTGGTCGAAATTTCCGAATCCCTTCACTACGCCGACCATCATAGCCTAGGTGGCATTGGGTCGTTAAAACTCCATAGACCTTAAACCAATCAATTAGCACAAAGCTCTGTTGCTTTACTCATATAGCTCCATGTCCGCACTTTTTAAGATCTGGGTTCACAGAGCAGGGGAACGGAGCAGAATTGCAGACTCACGATTTAAATTGGTTTAAGGAACAATTCGGGCATTTTACCGCGGCTTTACACAACTAGGCAGCAGTTTTTACGTGGCACAGGAAAGGGTGTTGGTGTTAAAACATGCGTAGAACGAAGAAGGCATCTTGCAGGAGGGACATGACACACTAGCTCGGAAAGCCCACAGCAGAGGAGATGAACATCACCACGCCAGGCCACACTGTGATCAAATACTCACTTCTGGGCATACAAGTGATCGGACAATTTCCCAACAGTTGAATGAAAGGCAACATGGCGTTTATTTTTTTTTTCGAGATTTAAAGGTATGGCTTACTTTACCAAGTTGATAAGTGCCCCTTTACTAACGGACGACCTAATATATTCTTTTGAGAGTGGCAAGGAATTACTATTTTAAACTTGGTTATTAGCGCAGTTTCATAAAAACGGCCACCAGGTCTCGTCGAAAAATATTTAAGTAGCATCAGGCTTTTTCCTGAAAAGACCGCAAAGAAAAAAAACACGAAGAGAACCAAACTTTCTCTTTGAGAGGTGCTCATGTGCCCAAGCTCCGGTTTACAGGAAGTGCCGCGTACTGCCGAAATACGCTGTTGCAGTTCGTACACGCTTGAATCCAGCAGAACACCTTAAATCATCTAATCAGACGTCTTGCAGAGAAAGAGTTTTTGATTAATAATATTAGAGACCCGAGAGATGCTAAAAACTAAAGCAATCATGTACAAGCGCAAAAAAACAGGGACAAAGGAGTGGATAGCACGAGTGCTTTGTTGTCCAGCGCTCGTGTTGTCCAGTCCTTCTTTTTCCCTGTTTTTTCGCGCTTGTACATGACTGCAATGCGCCAACTCGCCCAAAGCTCTGTGCCAAACAGTGAAGACCCCGCGAAACTGTTTTTTTTTTAGCGAGGGCCGATGACCAGCTTTTATTAATTCAGAGACCAGGGTTGGGGGGCAGGGGGGTTGCCTCCGCCTTGCTGGCTGTTGTATCTCAGGGCCGAAATTGGCATTGGCGGCTTCGTTCAGGTCGCGCGGCTCTCTGAAGCTATAATTGCGTTCGCATAGAGAAGTGGCGGCCTCGCTACTCTGCCGCGTATCGGAAGCCTTCGTGGCCGTGCAAGGCACGGCATTCAGGAACTGAATTAATTCGCGCAGAGGTCATGCACTCCTGTTTCTTTATTATTATTAGCTGACTTCTTTGGCTGATTGCTTGTAAACAATGATAATGAATATCAGGGCGCTATAAAACTCAGTCCAAAATATAGTAGTGGGCGACTGCCGGATAACGCCCTTGGCAGCTTAAGGCGCAGTTCTGCGAAAGGCGTACATTACCTTCCTGGCCCCAATGGAAGCTTAGTGACTGGGTCAGTGTATCTTAATTGCCAACGGTCATTTGTTCGTGGCCGACTTACACGGCGTCGCGTAAGCGCCCGTCGATTAAACTGCAATCTCGATGCACGTAGCCCCCAGCCATTTATTTGTACGTCGGGTCGGAAATTGGCGCCGCCTGCATCTCACAAAGTCGCTGTTATTGTTGAAGCGCTTCGCAGCCAATGGGCCTTACTCAAAGGTCGCCGCTGTTTTTGCGCGAGCCATGTCGGCGCTGTAGGACACGAATAAATACGCAGAACTGACGCCGTGAGTGCATTCAGTGCTTGAAAGCTGTATAGCACAAGGTCTTGAGCAGCGAGGAAGCTGTCTCGGGGCACTTCGGTAAGCAAGGCGATCTGGTCTCCTCGAAACTGCTCAGGGCGCGAAAGAGTCGACCTCAGAAACGGGAAGGCGCATCCAAGGCCGCAACACTGCTCGCCGAGCCTGATCGAGCCTCAATAAGCGGCGCAAGGCCAGAGCGGATTAACGTGGCACTCTGCTTCACGACCTTGCACTGCTTGCATTCTTGCGGATCCAGAGACACTCGCTGGGTGTGATACGCGACAGCCTTGAGTAAAGCGGTCGCGACCCTTGTGATGGAGTGGTCCTCGGCCATTTGCGTCTCTTCATCCACGAACCATGAAAGTCACGAGTTCTGCCAACGGGAGTTTTGCTTTGCCACACCAAATGGCCTTCGGCAAACTTCTTTTTTGTGCACAAGAACGGCACATCAGGCACAAATTGTGATTGGAACAAAAGGACGCCTCATAGTCCTTCCGGTATTGTTTTTCTGCTCAAGAAAAACGAGATTATACGATGTGGTGTGACAAATCTCAGTTTGCGTATTGGTTGTGGATTTAGGTTTCACACTAATCGCCTTTTTATTCCACATTTAAGCTTGCTGCTCTCGCCCTTCCATTCTACTGCTGTGGGGCTTCTGGTGGAAGAAGCCTTCCTTATAGGGCCGAGGCTGGTTCTTGGCGCCTCGTAAGTGGGAGGTGTACATAATAGCGGATGGCGCACCGGAGAAGGCACCAGCCAGGCCCGGAGGGTGCCGTGCTGCTGCTCCGATCCGCTAGAGGCTCAAAAGTGTGGAAACTTCACGCGATCGCGCGTGCGCACGCACGCACACAAAAACACGCACCACGCTTATTTACACGCAATAAGACTATATTGTTTGCGAAGTAAAATCGAGTCCTCATTCCACAGTTCATGTAACTAGTGCAAGTAAGCAGCACACGGACGTGACACAAAGACACAAAGGCAAAGATAATATACCATTAAAGGGACTGACTTTGAACTTATTACTCACAGACGCACTTTACGCGCAAGTGGCGTTCAGAATTTATTGTGGTTTCACCGGAAAGAACAAGAGTTTATACCTTACGCCTCCCAACTTCATCTCTGAGAGATACAATCAGAAAATCAATGTTCCTGGTAAGAGCTGCCGCACTCATGTCTTTCGCAATTAATTTTTAGCCCACACCCATATTCTAGAATAGACTTCCCAAAAGCATAGATTCATGTAAAACGCGGTACGAGTTCTTCTCCTTATCGTTTAGTATGTTGTAAATTCCCATTGTCCTGTTTTACAGTCCAGCCCTCTTATAACGGCAGCAGTTATAACGAACGTCGTTAATTCAGAACGACGGTGGTGCTCACGACGAAGTGCTGGGCTAGTTGGTACTACATGCTTGAACTACTCACAGCGCATAGAAAAGACACCAACGGAAAGAAACACACCACAAAGTGCCGACTGACGGTTGCCAGCGCTTCGGGTTGTTTCTTTCCGACATATCTTCACAAGCGAAAGCACGAGACACCAGGAGAAGAAAAACACAGGGCAACGCTGGACTAACAAATGAAATTTAATCGAGAAACGGCCAACTTAGGACACCAGAAGACGCATGCGTATCAGACACACACAAAAAACAGCTAAAAAACAAATACATAACTGGCGATTCACCATGGAATGGATATATGCTCCATATCTGGCAAGCAACAAAAGGCACATACTTTGCCTGTCAAACCTGCACACCCACACTTTTGCTTAGGAAGGTAAATTCCTTGTCAGTGAGATATAAAGACGGTGCACTGACGCATGTGTCACTGCCTTGCAACCTAATATGGTAGGCCTCCAGGATTTCCCTCTCCTCCCTGTTTTTTTCCTTTCCCGATTACTGACATGTTGTTAAAAGCCGGAACGCAATCTTTACAACTCCTTTATTTCCGTCCGTGCCTTCTGTGTGCGCTCTGGGGAATGGATGGCTGTGCTACCGCGAAAATATGTATTAGGGGAATGGAATTTTGTTTCATATACAAAGAGAACCTGTGGGCGCACAACTGAGTTGCAGCGAACGCGGTGGCGCTGAAACTGGGCCTCTAAGTCGAAAACCACCGCTTATTGCAGGAGCACATTGCGACTAGCATCTCCTTGCCTATGTGTTACCTTTAACGTATCCATACGGAAATATCGCGGTGACCTAAAGTGAAAAAGACATTAAAACAAACTACAGATAATGTTTACTGCATTCCAATCATTGCGAAAGTACGAATTTTTGCGCCGTAGAAGACGACGGTGAGCGGGCAGAGCCGCAGGACGGAGCGCTCGCGCTAGGCGAACTGACAACTGAACAAACAACGGACGATTCTGCTCTGAGTTGGTGCCCATCGGATTAGGGCTCACGCACTAGTAAGCAGCAACTAGGAAATACGGGGCGTATGCGGATGAAACTTCTTACAAAATGCAGCCGTCAGAAACGCGTGTCCAGAAATGCCATGGCTAGCACTGGTGGAAAGTGCAGTAAGCTTCGGGTTAGCGGCTTTCTGCGCCCGAACGTGAACAGCAGCCACCGGCGGCCGCCGTTTGTCATCGGAGAGACTCACAAGGCGCAATATTTTAGAAGCCACGTTCTCGTCCGCTACATGCACAACACAAAGGTTTGAAGGGAGCGCTGCTTTTTTTTTTCCATAAGTCCACTGCCATCTGCTGCCATCTGGGTTTTTATTTCGGGCCTTGCTGGCGTTCCTGTTTCTGTAAAAGTTTCATATTGTGTAAAAATGAAGAATAAAGAAATTTCTAAGCTTTTCCAAGAGTTACGTGATGAGATTAGGGCAGAACTAAAGGCTTTCAAAGAGTCAGTAGAACTAAACTGTCGCACGGAGGACAGAGGGGTTCGCACTGATATAGAGGATATGGAACAAAGTATGAGCTTCATCAGTAAGAGCCTAGATGAGGCAAATCAGTGACTTGAAGCCACTCTCAGTGAAAATAAGTCACTGAAGAAGGAAAATGAAGCCCTCCGGTTGCAAGTGCGCTCATTGGAAAAAGACCTCGATGCGTGCCAAACCAACCTTGTAAAATCAGAACAATACACAAGAAACCGGAACGTCGAAATTAAGGGCGTCACTCAGAAGCAGGACGAAAACCTGCTAGATATCATTGATAAAATTGGCAAAGCTGTCGGTGTGCCGTTATCAGCAAACGACATAGACGTCTGTCACAGAGTAGCAACAAAGAACAAAGATCAAAAGAACATTGTTGTGCAATTTCATAAGCGTGAGAAACGTGACAACTGTCTTGAGAAAGCTCGCAAGAAAAGGATCACGAACGCTGACAATGAATTGCACACCAAATCCGCGGACGAGCCATCGACAGAAGAGCCAGTCTATATTAACGAACACCTCTGCCCTCTGGTGAAAAAAATTTTAGGGATGGCTATCGCTCGGAAGCGTGAGCACAACTGGAAATTTGTGTGGGCAAGAAATGGCACTGTCCTTGCTCGCCGCAATGAAACATCGCCCGTGGTACAGCTATTCCGTGAAAGTGATATCGATAAGATTAATTCAATCGACTAACAGGCGTTGGGCTGTGTGGTCGTCCAGGCTTTGAGCGCCGTATCCGTTGATGATGGCTGACGACATCGTCCTTCCAGGCACTCTAGTTGACATTGTGGCGGCAAACAATGCAAGCAAATCGACGAAACTTTTTCACGTTAATGCAAGGTCACTGGCGTCAAAACATGATGACATACGTTTTCTACTTGAATACTGCGATGTGAAATTTGATGTAATCATGTTCACCGAAACCTGGTATACCACTTACTCAGAACAATTACTGCTACCCGGTTACAATAATTTCTATATGAATCGTCAGAATAGCAGAGGGGGTGGCGTATCTATTCTGATCTCGATGTCAGGTTTTGTTATTATAAATGACTATAGCGTGATCTGTGAAAGTTATGAAGTTCTGTGTATTAAAAATAATGCTAACATTTTTGCTGTACTGTACAGACCACCCAACGGAAACGTTTCTGAATTTATGTGTTTTTGTGACTCTTTGCTATCCTACACCAATGAAACAGCAGGCATCCTTACAATTGGTGGTGACATGAATATAGATATTCAAAAAGAAACTAGTCCAGCTGCTGACTTTTTACTGATCATGCAAAGCAATGGTTTCCGCAATGTCATTACCGGTCCGACGCGAATCACTTGTTCCACATCAACCCTACTTGACTTGTTTATTACTAACCACTCTGCTGACGACATTATATCGGGAAGACTTAGCAGTGACATTAGTGACCATTTGCCAATTTTCTTCATTATCCAGAACACTCAGCCTTCCAAACCTAATAGGTCTAATACAATAACATATCGTGAAATTACGCCTCACACAATAGAGGGATTTCAACATGCAATCATGCAGACCAACTGGAGCGATGTTTTCGCGCTTAATGATGCAAACGAGGCGTATCCGAAATTCATGAAAATTTGCAAAGGTCACTAGTTTACCTCCTTTCCAATCAAGTCACATCGGGAACAAAAAAGTCGTGTAAGCCTTGGGTTACGCGACAACATGTCAAGCTTATTAAACGGAAAAACAAACTTTATCATTCATTTATCCAGTCTCGCAACCAATCAAAATGGAAGAAATTCAAGTCTTTCAGAAACAAACTAAATAAGAATTTAAAGGAAGCAAAGTACAACTACTATCTGCGCATGTTTGACGGCAACTGCTTGCGAAACGGTGACGTAGTGTGGAAAAAATTAAATGACATCCTCAATAAAAACAAACAAATGGAAGTGATCGACAGCCTTCTTATTGATGACTCAGAATTGATTGGCATAGATTTAGCTAATAAATTCAACGATTTTTTGTTGAAGGTGGAAACAGTACATACTGCTCTGAAGCAGCCAGAAATATTTCGAGCGTGCAAAATTCCTTATTTTTTAGCCCCGCTTCTGTATCAGAGGTAATAAGGCTCTTTCAGGCCCTTAAAAACAGCAGGGCTCACGATTCAGATGGTTTAGAAATTAAACCAATCAAGCAAGTAATAGATGAACTAGCACCTGTTTTAACCCACATTTACAACATTTCACTCTCAAGTGGAGAATTTCCTCTTCAAATGCAGGTTTCTAGGGTAATAATAATGCACAAAAGGGTAATAATAATGCACAAAAGTGGCGATAAAAACGAACTGACAAATTACCGCTCCTTGTCTATACTGCCCATATTCTCAAAATGATTGGAAAATGTAATCAATTCACGCATTATCGCTTTCGCAGAAAAGTACAGCTTGATAACCGAACATCAGTTTGGATTTAGGAAGTTTCGCTCGATAGAAGACGCTCTCTTAGTTCATAAGGAAACGGTGTTAGAAAACTTTGAAAATAAATTAGCGACACTAGGAATCTATATCGATTTCAGAAAGGCGTTTGATTCTGTTAATCATCTCATACTAGTTGACAAGCTGGAACGATATGGGTTTCGGGGAATTTCTCATCGCCTCATTAAATCCCATCTTCATGGGCGTCACCAGTTCATAGAATTAAACCACCTTAAGTCGAATGTAAAACCTGTGAGATCCGGAGTTCCACAAGGGAGTATTCTGGGACCTATCCTGTTTTTTTTTATATAAATAATATTGTAAGAATTCCCGGAAAATATAAATACATAATATATGCAGATGATTGCGCAGTGCTGGTTTCAGGCAAGGACCTTTCGGAAATAAAAGATCGAGCAGATACTTTCTGTTATGGGCTTCAGGAATGGCGCCGTATAAATGGATTAATTCTGAATGAATCTAAAACATTATGAATTATGTTCCGCACACAAGGAACGCCCATTACACCACCTGAGAATATTCACTTAGGTCCCTACTGCATAAAATCAGTTAAACATGCAAAAACACTAGGAATAATCTTTTCTGAAAATATTACTTGGAACCAACACTTTAAAAGGATTTCATTGAAACTATGCAGGCTCGTAGGTATGTTAAACCGATGTCGCCAAATACTTCCGAGTAACATTAAGAAACTTTTATACAACGCTCTATTTAACTCACAAATATACTGTTGAGCCTTAGTGTGGGCAAACACCTGCGGAACTAACATTACCAAACTTTTATTACTTCAGAAGAGAGCAATCCGTGCAATAGAAAACAAATCTAGGCTTGAACATACACAACCATATTTCCGAAAACACAAGGTTATGACAGCAAATAATAATTACACACACAAACTTCCATGTGCTTACAGAAAAGCAGTGCAAGGAAGATCGGAAACAGTTTTAAATTTAGCACACCTTACAAAAAATCCAGAAACCTACACTTTTCGGTACCAGCCACCATGGTTTGTTCCCTTTTCGCGTACTGGCTACGGAACCGAAAGAATTAGACATTCATTACCATCCATTTTAAATGATTTCGACTTCCAGAGCATGGATGTCATTTCAATCCCACGTAGACACATCGCCAACCTCTTTGTCGGGTGAACCATGTTGATGTTGTTTTTCATGTCCGTTTTCCCCTTCTGTTTGCCTTTCAGTGTTATTTCATCATCTCTGTGTTGTGCACATGTATAAAAATGAATCCTTTATTTTCGTTTTCCATTTCGTTTTGCAAGTGCAGTTGTACTGCAAGATAGGCCTTTGAAAACAAACCAAAAAAATAACAATGGTGTTTCAGATGTGCACTGTATGCCTCGCCATTGCTCCTGATGTAAAGATGGCTGGAGCGCCGTCAAGCTGCCGATAGAGCAGCTTTTTCTCCAGCCACCTATTTTCGCTCCTCTGTATTTCAGGGGCGAAAATAAACATGACTATATTATTATTATTATTATTATTATTATTATTATTATTATTATTATTATTATTATTATTATTATTATTATTATTATTATTATTATTATTATTATTATTATTATTATTATTGCAAGGCATCAGTTTAGAGACAGTTTGGAGATGGCAGTTGACCTATTGGCCGAGTGGTTTGCGGAAAAAAAAATGTTGTAAGATCGTTCTCATGCTCGACAGTTGTACGGCGCACCACGTGCTGCCTTCCCTCATTGCTGCGACCACGCTCTTGTGCCACCGAACGCGACGAGCAAGACCAGCTGCTTGACACGGGAATAATTCACGTGCTCGACGTGTCCTGTCGGCTGTTTGTCACCAGCGCATACTGATGGCAGTTAAGCGACCAGGTGCCGCTACGTCCCAGTTCGAATTTCTCCGCTCTCTGCCATGGAATGATAAGGTCCCGTTCGTTGAAATGACTACGGGGTGCATCAAGAATTGCTTCCGAGAGGCGGCCTGTAGGCACCCAGGAACAGAAGGGTGCCGTCGAACATACGTTATCGGACGCATGTAAACTTGGGAAACGCATCATCGATGCGCAGCTGTCCCTACATGATGTCTCCTGGGATGACTTCTTTGGTGCGGATGATTACGCCGACATCGGAGAGCCTTACACTGACGAAAATAACAGTAGGCGAAATGCGATAACTCTCGGACTGCCAGGAATGTGATGAAGACGTTGGCGAGGAGGCCGACCTACCACCAGCTGCCGTGAACGCTTTTTTTATTAGTTAAATCAAATCCTTAAATGAGCTTGTTCGTAGCAAGGGTATCAGCGAGATTTCTGCGCGGAGAGCTTCGAAAGCGCCTTGATATGGTCTAGTTTGAATAAGCAGACGCGTATAAGGGACTTACGCTGTCTGGCTTTGTATGTGTGGCTGTTGCATGGGAAGTCCACTTACAGCGAACATCGGATAAAACGAATGTAATACGCGTAGCTTTTCGTTGTAACCGAGCTGGACTGTATTTCCTGCTTTATTCGCGTGCTGTGACCGAGTGCCTTTCTCGTTTGCTTTTACTGTGAGAAATTTTTACCTGGAATGGCTGTGGATCACTTCTTTCTGTGCTTCGTTTTCAATGTTGCTTTATTGTCATTTTTCTGCTACATTTGTCTTTTGCTCTATGGCTTCCGCTCGAACCAGGTTTTTCGAGATTTTTTTAACGTCTCCCCTGCTATAATGCCCAACGTGCTGCAAGTATCTCTACAAGTAAATTTATTAATTAAACCTTTAATTGCTATTCAGCAGAAAGTTTTCACTTTTTACACTTGGAAAGGAGACGTAAAATTTCAATTAGAAATTTGCAGGGCGTCCTACGAATCTTGTAATTCATCAATTTTCAACGTCCTGCGCGTCATGAAAATTTTTTCGCATGTTTAAAATAAAGCCTGGGAAGTACAAAAACTAACGCCACAGCATGATATCACAACGCCGTTTCAATGCTCTGCAACAATGAGCCTAAGACCAATGTCCACTCGTTACCTTAGCACGTTCCTGTTTAAAAAAACAAAAGAGCAGCGGCGCGTGCACTGGCGGGAAACTCACGCCAGACGACACATCAACTACCACCCCAGCTTTCCGGTATAATCTCACGGCTTACCGCTCCAGTGAACAACCACGCCCGCTGCTTACTCAGCCCTCGCGAAACCACCAGCTCGAGTGAATTTCGGCGCCGGTGCATGCGCCATTTATCTTTACATGGCTTTTCATCGTACTCTCTAATTCGACCAAAATGACTAATTCCATGACTCATCGATATTTTCGTGGCAGAGCAGCACTCGGACACCATTGTAGAGGATTACAGGTGCGTTTCAACCTGCTCAGGTTCTTACCCCTATAACGCCCAGCCAATGGAAACGTCATATGAAAGTCAAGAACTTCCACGATTTTAATGCTAATGATGCCTGATTGTAGATATATAAAACTTTCAGTGATATCTTGATCAAATGACCGTTAGAGTGTAATTAAAAATTGCTATTTTGTTGTCTTTTGAATGACTCAGAACGAAGAAACCGCCATAAAATATGCAGGCACATGAAGGAAATTAAAAGTAAAATTCAAAACTGCCGGAGGACTTGCTAGGGCAGGATTGGAACCACATAAATATTTGCCTCTTTTTTCGTTAGGGTTAACTTTTCATCTTCCTCTCATTCACCGCGGAGAGCTGAATCGCATTACACCGCTCCTTACCTGTTTTTTTTTGCCAGCCGAATTTCTTTTTTGGAGTCCACTGGCCCAAATTTCGTACACCGCAGGCAGTTATGGTACAAAAATTGCTTGATCCTTTAAATGTTCTTTTGTATAATATCTTTTCGTCAAAATCCAGTGGGTCCTCTGTAGAAATTGTCTATGAGGACATTTTCCCGGGAAACGCTAAGCATTTACCACCCCGCTTTTTGAATAGATTCTTATGAGACCATTTACAAAGCCTACCTATTAGCTTAACGATAGCTACTGACGCCTCCCAATGTTATGAAAAGGCAGGGGCGGGAATATATTGCTCGCTTCTAGATTGGTCTATCTCTGTGCGCCTTCTAGACTACACCCCAATTTTCCAAGCGGGGTTTCTGGCGGTGGTGTTTGCTCTTCGTAAACTAGAGCCAGCTTTTTCTTCAGTGGCTGTCATTACAGACTCTCTTTCTTTGTGTTCGTCCCTTGCTTCGGCTGTGGATTCCCCAATCTTGAACACCATCTATTTATTACTCCCTCCGCATTTGAGCCTTGTTCACATGATATGGGTGCCAGGTCATAGCGGTGTGACAGCCAATGAAGTTTCGGACTGCCTGGCAAAGGCGTCCCTCAATGGCCCCGTGCTACCTCTCGTTCCGGCTACAGTGTACATCACAGCAGCGACAGAATTGGTTCTGAATGACAACTGGATCTCTTTTAAGATCTGATGATTACTTGCACCTGAGGTATTCGTTGAGCAGGAAGTCATGTCATTCACGGCAGCTTGAGGTATCTCTATCAAGGCTCCACTGTCGGATCCCACCCTTACATTTTTATTTGCAGAGGTCTGGGTTGGCACATAATCCCGTCTGCGTAATCTGTGGTGAGCACGAAACCATAGACCATTTCTTGTTATTTTGTCGGCGCTACACCATGATGACAAGACGGTTTTTAGAGAAGCCACTACAACAGCTTGACCTTTGTTTGAGCAGACCAGTCATATGGTCGTTTGGAGCCACCATACTTGAGTGCAGCCACAAGTCTGTTTTTACCGCCATCCAAAATTTTTCAATAGAATCAAATCGGCTACCTTGCTAATTTTCTCTTTTCTCAATAATATTTTTATTCTTACAATTATCTTTATCATTTAACCACTCAGCTATAAACATGAGTCTAGATCTCCTGTGTGCGTTTTGCATTTCCCGTTTCATTACGCTGTTCTTTTTTGTTTACTCCTTTTCTCAGCATTGATTTTATTTTCGTCCAAGAAATATTTATCTTAAAAACTCTCCGTGCCCCCAATTCTTGACCAATCCCCTTATGAGGGCATGTGCCATTGTATGAGGATAACAACAACAACAATTCGCATTACTGTGTCCCCTCTTCACGATCTATTTGAAGGTTGCGGAGTCCCGCGGGCTGGTGTGTGTATCCGCTAAAATGGAACGAGCGTTCAGTGAGGTTGCCATCTTTCATGCTGCTGCTCACGCCGCGCTGTTCGCCCCTCTCATACTTGCATGTGCAGTCATCCAGGAAATTGCCGGCGTAATGATCAGATTGATGTTCGATACTTCAAATGTGGCCACTTATTGCCGAAGATGCCGGGGTATGTGGATGGAGGACACGAAAAAACAGCACACGTTAAATAAGCATGCGTTGAAGCAGCGCAAAAAAACAGCACAGCGACCAAACAGCACAAGAAAAAAACGACACACCGACAAAACAGCACAAGGAAAGAACAGCATGGTGACCAAACAGCACATCAGAGTACAGTGCAGCGCTGCTGGAAGGGTGAACTACCATATCCCTAACCGAAACGATAAATCACAATACATGCGGCAGCGACCTTTGGAGTAAGCGAGTACTCGTTTCGTTGGTTCATTAAGAAACAGGGCAGGCTCATCCAATGAGGAACAGCGTTGCTTAAGCAGTGCATATTGCAGAACTAGCGGTTATGTGGCCCTTGCTTGCTTGGCTTCAGTGAACTATTTGCTTCCCGTATTGTTTAAGTAGAATCTAGACAGCTGAGAGAAAAAAGGGCCCAGGCATCTGCTCTGTTGTAAAATGTTCCGGGTAGTTTATCTTGTCTTCTGTGCACCAAATCCTTTTTTAGTTTTTTGGTGGACCCTCCCAATTTTCAAGCCCGATTGGGCAATAAACATCTAGTGAAACGAAATTCTCTGCGTTCGTTCTGCAACTCTGCTTCAATAGGCTCCCAGCTGTTTTTTAGGTTTTCCTTTGGTTCCTGAGGAAAGGCACAAATGGGCCGACAATTGATGTTTTAATAAATATAGCTTCGAAGCGAAACAAATAGCTTGGGACAAATGTTGGGAAAATTGTTGTTTTGAGATAATTCTCTTCGAAGTGAAAAAAGGGATTCAATTTAAATTAAAATTGCACCAAACAACCTGATAAATATCGGCTCCGACAATCCAGTCATTGTTAAAAGCAAGCATCACATACTGCATACTTTCAGTGTATGAAGGCCTTCTAGCTCGCTCCCAACAAAATTGCTGCAGATTCCAATGACGACAGCCTTATTTTTGAAGAATAAGAACTTTTGGTACACTCAGAGCCCAACGTTGGGCGTGTTTGCGAGAACTCAGCACCATGATGGTCAACCAGTAGAGTCGATGCCTCTAGAACAAATTCTTTAGCGTTATTCATTAAGTACCCGCCATAGAAAAGGTCGACATTTGAGATCGCGAATAATACCCTACCGAAACGAGCACACGCTCACTTCAAAGGTCGCTGCCGCATGTGTTGGGATTTACCGTTTGCGGTTGTGGCTGTGATAGTTTATCATCATCATCATCATCATCAGCCTTACTACACCCACTGCAGGGCAAAGGCCTCTCCCATGTCTCTCCAATTAACCCTATCCTTTGCCAGCTGCATCCACCCTTTGCCTGCAAACTTCTTAATCTCATCTGCCCACCTAACCTTCTGCCGCCCCCTGCTACGCTTACTTTCTCTTGGAACCCACTCCGTTACCCTTAAGGACCAGCGGTTATCTTGCCTTCGCATTACATGCCCTGCCCAAGCCCATTTCTTTCTCTTGATTTCGACTAGGATGTCATTAACCCGTGTTTGTTCCCTCACCCACTCTGCCCGCTTCCGAGCTCTTAACGTTACACCTATCATTTTTCTTTCCATGGCTCGCTGCGTTGTCCTTAACCTAAGCTGAACTCTTTTCGTTAGCCTCCACGTTTCTGCCCCGTAGGTGAGTACCGGTAAGATTATGCTGTTGTACACTTTCCTCTTGAGGGAAATTGGTAAACTGCCACTCATGATCTGCGAGAATTTGCCATATGCGCTCGAGCCCATTCTTATCCTTCTAGTTATCTCCCTCTCATGATCTGGATCAGCTGTCACTACCTGCCCTAAGTAGACGTATTCCGGCACAATTTCTAGGCTCTCGCTGCCAATTGTGAACTGTTGTTCCCTTGCTAGGCTGTTCAACATTACCTTGGTTTTCTGCATGTTAATTTTTAGACCCATCGATCTGCTCTGCCTGTCTAACTCGTTGATCATGATTTGCAGTTCACCTCTTGAGTGACTCAGCAAGGCAATGTCATCAGCAAATCGCAGATTATATAGGTATTCTCCATTTATTCTTATTCCCAACTGTTCCCAATTCAGGCTTCGAAATACCTCCTGCAAACATGCGGTGAACAGCATTGGCGAGATCGTGTCTCCTTGCCTGACGCCCTTCCTTATTGGAATTTTATTGCTGACTTTATGGAGGACTATAGTAGCTGTGCAGTTGCTATATATATCTTCCAGTATTTTGACATAAGGCTCTTCTACCCCCTGATTACGCAATGCCTGTATGACTGCTGAGGTTTCCACTGAGTCGAATGCTTTCTCGTAATCAATGAAAGCTATATATAGTGGTTGGTTATATTCTGCGCATTTCTCTATCACCTGATTGATAGTGTGAATATGATCTATTGTGGAATATCTTTTACGAAAGCCTGCCTGATCATTTGGTTGATTAAAGTCTAACGTTGCCCTGACTCTATTAGCGATTACCTTAGTAAATACTTTGTAGGCAACGGATAGTAAGCTGATCGGCCTGTAATTTTTCAAGTCCTTGGCGTCTCCCTTCTTATGAATTAAGATAATGTTTGCATTCTTCCAAGCTTCTGGTACAGTTCAGGTCATAAGGCATTGCGTATACAGGGTGGCTAGTTTTTCTAGCACGATGTCCCCTCCATCCTTCAACAGATCTGCTGTTACCTGATCCTCCCCAGCTGCTTTTCCCCTTTTCATTGCTTCTAAGGCTTTCTTTACTTCATCTTTCGTTACTGGCGGGATGACGCATTGCTGTGCACTGCTGTCTTTCTCATTAGCGCTCTGATTACATTGGCTACTGTACAGGTCTGTGTAGAACTCTTCGGCTACGTTAACTATCTTATCCATATTGCTAATGACATTGCCCTGCTTGTCTCTTAATGCATACATCTGGTTTTTACCTATGCCTAGTTTCCTCTTCATTGTTTTTAGGCTACCTCCGTTCTTTATAGCATGGTCGATTCTCTCCATATTAAACTTCCTTATGTCGGCTACCTTGCGCTTATTTATTAACTTTGATAGCTCCGTTAGTTCTATTCTATCGGTAGTGTTAGATGCCTTCATGTTTTGGCGCTTCTTAATCAGATCTTTCGTCACCTGAGATAGCTTCCCGGTATCTTTTCGAACTGTCCTACCGCCTACTTCTACTGCGCACTCCGTAATTATTGATGTCAGGTTATCGTGCATTGAATGAACATCAAGATCATCTTCCTCAGTTAAAGCCGAATATCTGTTTTGCAGGGCTATCTTAAACTCCTGTGCTTTCCCTCTTACGGCTAACTCGTTAATGGTCTTCTTCTTCGCTAGCTTCTTCCGTTCCCTCTTCAAGTCTAAGCTAATTCTAGACCTTACCATCCTATGGTCGCTGCAACGCACCCTTCCGAGGACGGCCACATCCTGAATGATGCCAGGTTTAGCGCATAGTATGAAGTCGATTTCATTTTTAATCTCACCATTGGGGCTCTTCCAGGTCCACTTCCTGTTTTCTCGTTTGCGGAAGAAGGTATTCATGACCCGTAAATTATTTCTATCCGCAATTCGACTAATAACTCTCCCCTGCTATTTCTAGAGCCTATCCCATAGTCACCTACCGCGTGGTCGTCAGCCTGCTTCTTGCCCACCTTCGCATTGAAGTCGCCCATCAGTACAGTGTACTGCGATCTTGCTTTATTCATTGCTGATTCTACGTCCTCATAGAAGCTTTCAACGGTCTGGTCATCATGGCTGGATGTGGGTGCGTAGGCCTGCACCACTTTCAGTTTGTACCTCCTATTCCGCCTAATTACTATAGCTGCTACCCTCTCGTTAATACTGTAGAACTCCTCTACGTTACCAGCTATATCCTTATTAATGAGGAAACCCACACCTAGTTCTCGTCTATCCTCTAACCCGCGATAGCACAGTATGTGTCCGTCCTTTAGTACTGTATACGCCTCACCTGTCCTCCTAACTTCGCTAAGCCCTATCACATCCCATTTAATTCCCGCTAGTTCCTCAAACAGCACTGCTAGGCTAGCCTCACTAGCTAAAGTTCTAGCGTTAAACGTTGCCAGGTTCAGATTCCAATGGCGGCCTGTCCGGAGCCAGAGATTCTTAGCACCCTCCGCTGCGTCACAGGTCTGACCGCCGCCGTGGTCAGTTGCTCTGCAGCCGCTGGGGACTGAGGGCCGAGGGTTAATTGGTTTGATCATAGAAGGTTGTGGCCAAGTACTACACCAGGGTGGCCAAATCCTGCTCTGGTGAGAGAGTGCTTTGTCGGTTCAGGTCACCGAGATAAGGCCGCACTCCAGGCCTGGTTGTGCAATTCCATCGACACGCGGATTTTTTTTTTTAAACCCAGTGGAGAGTTGCGCGGCACCAGGATTTGAACCCCGGTCCTCTTGCACGCGAGGCGGATGTTCTACCTCTACGCCATCGCTGCATGCCACTGCATGCCAGTGATAGTTCACCCTCCAGCATCACTGCATCTTACTCCGAAGTGCAGTTTAGTCGTTGTGCAGTTTTTTTTTGCCTGTGCTGCTCTGTCGTTGTGCTGTTTTTTCGGTGTGCTCTTTTGTCGCTTTGCCGTTTTATCCGGCGTTCTCTTTTCACGTGTGCTGTTTTTTTCCTGTGCTGTTTTGTCGCCATGCTGTTTTTTCTTTACATTTTGTCGCTGTGCCGTTTCTCCCCTGTGCTGTTATCATATAAAAATCTCGAAAGCTTAATCGTTAAGCCATCGGTAGGTGAACCTTGCACAGATGCACCGGCTAAGCTCCACGCCAGCTTGTCTTGCGTGCTGCGTGCTCCTCCGTAGCTTTTTAAGGTTTTTGTACGTTTCAGTGTGAGGACGTGGAAGTAGTAGCCATACGTTAAGATGACCTGGAACTAGGTGGCTGGCCTTCTTTTCCCGCCTACTCCACCGAAGACGGATCACTGTGCATATGGCGCAGGAAATTCGTCCATTGAGACTATACTTTGCTGGCCCATACCGTACCCTCTCCGTTTTGGTCAAGGTGCGCCCTCAGAATTAGTATGGAAGTTAGGCGTCGAATGAGTCGGAAGGACGTGTATAGGTTGATTCGACTTCAGTCTATTTCGGCCATTAAGTGCGGGCCATAAGGAATCTCGACAGATTCATTTTTCTTTCTTTTAGGAGGACATTCCCGCCATGCTTAACAGAATAGACGCTAGCTATACCTGTTTCGAGGGTATGTTCTTGTTCATCCGCTGAACCTCTCGTCGCCCCGATGGAGATATAGCCAGCGTACAAAGCGTAATGCAAAGACGCCCGGAATCACAGCAAGGAGCAAGGAAAGTCTTGTTTTTACAAGGATGATTAATATGGGCGAAATAACCACGTCCAGTGATAAAGCGATATTGTTTATTGATTGAAAGCGAATGTCCTCGCGTTGCTTCATTCTGGTATGTCCGGTTGGCTAGGAAGTTCTCACCAACATGAGTATGCGGCCTGTTACCCCAAATGACCTCGTGCTCTCAATGACCGCTGTAATGTGGGAAGGATCCGTAGCTGTTCCGAACGTCTACGGTGATCACAGTCATGGGCTCTGTCGGCCAGTGCATGTCAAGAACCTGATGCCACAGCCTGATGAAGCAAACAAGCGCTTCAAAATCATGCACCTATAATCTTGCAGAAGTTGCTAGTCAGCGATATTGGCCACATATTTCCAAGCTCATTGGGGGGTGGAGCTGGCTTCGAAATTGTAGCGAGCGCTAGGCGCTCATAAATATATCCGCTGGCCAAACCGTGCGCCTCGCGTCTAGGAGGAACTGCGTAAAGCCTTCCGGGAGTTGCGAAGTTCAAAGACAGGAAGTCGGTACGTCCCCAGCGAACTGGATGTGTGACCCTTGCTAAAGCAGTGCGCAGATGGAACATGTGAAAAAGTTTGTCTATGTCATGCTTTTTTGCACAGAGCAAGCCTCGGTATCCTGAGGCTGAGAGAAGTCATGAGAGAAGCAAATGGAAGCAACATGTAAAGCAGCAGGTTGGGGTGCAGAACATGTCGCCAGCCTGAGGGGCCATCTGCTCTCCCATTTTGCGCGAGCACCGCACCGTTGTTTTTGTTGCATTCTGTCGCATCGATTTCATTGCTACTTGTAGAGCATGCTGAAATAATATTTTAGCATAGGCGACGACATCCATCCGATTACAGATTATGGGAGTAATCTCACGCCTTCTCCGTTATTAAGCTCAGACGACGTCTTAGGAGTGGTGTTCTTCATTCTATCCTGTACTGACGCAAAACATCAATGGTGCTGCTGCCGATGAGCAGCCAAGTGTAGGTCTGGTGGTGGTGTGCCCTCCATGACCTGAAAATGCTTGGTGGCGAGACATGTGTGGCGTTCCATCACCTGTAGACGGTGGGCGAAGCCCTATGCTTCGTTCCCATGGCCCGTTACGGTTGATTCCGGGAGACATCCCAATGTAGTACATCGATGACAGTACGTTTTGGCATCGCCATCCCATGGCTACGAAGCGTATTAAATATGCGCATAATACGTTTCCCGCATTTGTCCATATACGCATTCTAAACAACTATGGGACGCTTTGTCCAATTGAGGGTTGTCACGATGTTTCCATGAAGAGAGTTGTGGCTGACACGGGTTGCATCGCACGGGTTGGTCGGCAGCACATAATGCGTCATTTGCTGGCGAAAGTGAATTCGCTCAGCGTTTATTGTTCACCGGTTGTATACATGATACGCAGTGGAGGCTAGTGCCCTCTCCCTGAGAGGCTATCTCGCCACTTACATAACCCACGCTACCTGCTGCGCTGATAGTGATACAACTTATGATACACGGGTAGCTTGGCTGGGGTCATGGAAGATACTTAAGTGGTTCTTCTTCACCGAGCGCACAAAGTGTGAACCGTAATGCGTGTCTTTCCTCGATAGCCATTCAGTGTGGTGCATGTTGAAGTCACCTACAATCACGACGACATGCCGGGTTGTTCCTTCTTATGGTCTACAAATCAGGAGCAATCAATTGCAATGTCGTTACAGGGCGAGGGTCGTATTTAAAGTAACATGAATCACCACTTTTCGCTTTGTAATTTTAACTACTGCGACAACAGCGACAACTGCGACAACCCTTGACGCGCTGTACACCGACGCGCAATTTGAAACGAGGAAGTTGACGCGAGATCGCTGCTAAGATGAAGAATAGTAAGAGTTAACTTTGTTTTTGGAGACGTCGCCATTTTGGGGCCATGAACAATTTTTTGGTCGTTTCATTTGGAGTCAGGACCGGGATATGTCCCTACCCGAGATCCCAAGCTCAGATGCAAGCAAGTTACCCTACGTCAATAGCGGGTAAACACACGTAGCGAAAGCGGTGAGAACCAAAACGCACCACCAATAATGCTGGAACAGATGCAGAACCTGCTTAAAGCCCTGAAAGGACGGACCGCAACGGAGTTTCAACAGCATCATTCCGAAGTGCTGGCTGGTCTCCTAGGAATTAAAAAGAAAGTAGCACATGTTTCAACGACCTGAGACCTGTCACAGACTGCTCTAACCTGACGCGTCCGAGAATTAAAGGTTCTTGCTCGTCACTATTCGTTCTTCTCTGCGCATTTCTATTATCTAGCTACGCCAGTGCACCTGACGCACGACGCCGCCTGTGGTACCACGGGAGCAAACCGCAAGGAGCCTGACGCCTACAGCGGAGCCCCCTCGATTAACAATAGCTATTAACGAAATAGTTGCCCACAGCCTCATAGCACGCCCTACAAGCAGTATCGTTTATGGACTTGAGGCAGCGGACTTATGACGGTTTGACCGACTTAGACTTATACCTGACTCAGTTCATTGCTATAAGTGGAGCAATGCCTTAAACGACTCGCAGAACCTGACCGCGCTTGTAGCTAACCTCTCTGACAGCACCCTTGTTACCTATGAGCAACGTCGCAAAGAAGTTCAGACCAGGTTTCGCATCGCTAGTGAAATAATTGTCTTCGTGATTTGGAGCCACCCATCTGAAGCACTTGCACCGCTATAAGCTTCGAGCCCATCGTCAGGGTTCCTCAGAACGCCTCACGGCCTTGTTCCGGACATCGAGAGGCTTACCAGGAAGGCCTTTCTGGGTGTCCCTGAGCTGGTCGACGATACAGATGATTCCTGAGACCTCGTTTGCTGGTGGCAGCGAATACGAGGACGTAAAATGCGAGTTTTGGTTATTTTGGCCCCGCACTCTTCAAGCTTCCGTGACCGACACCGACGCTGAAACGAGATTTCGGCGTCTAGGATGCTTCGCGAGCCGTCGCAACATCTTCCTGGGCACATCTTCCAGGCACTTCACACATAACGGCCTTGAGCAGCGCGTGTCGTCGGGGGACAGTCCGGCCGGCCAACAGGTGCAAGGCTGGCTATAAGAAAAGAAGCGCTTTCGTTGTTACGCGGACCAGCGCATCAGCAGCTTGCCCTGCTTTTTGGGTTGAAATCGTGGGTCGCGTTCTCGCTGTTCTTGTCAACGCCGGTTGACCTGTAAGCCTCAACACCCATTCTTCTCTTCCACCGAGCATGTTCGTCCAACTCGTCTTTCGTGCCATTCCAGTGTAATGTCCGCTTCCTGAGTATAGCCTCCGAATATAGTCATTTTAAATTAATATGTTCGTACATTTTAGTTCCTTACAATCATCCACATAATGTGATTTCTTTAATAAAAAATAATGCAAATCTGAATCACAATGCGCTTGGCAGTTTGGCGCTCCAGTATGCGAACCTTGCAATATACAGTTCCCTTTTGGTTTATCCCCGAAAACCTCCTTGACTTGTTTATCTTCCGACGCAACTTCTTTTTCGTCCGAGCACTTAAGGTTGGCACAAATTACTGAGTGTGAATGCTTGCTTCGATCTTGGATACAAGTTAGCTTTCTGGCTTGACATCCCATCACATCGTTTATTGATATGAAAATCATGTCTATACGGAAAGGCTTTTCGGGGATGGTTGATGTTTCACTCGGCTTTTTTTTTCAGCAGAATTAACCTACGTTGTCACTCGCAGTATTTACAGTCTCAATTAGCTCTGTTTGAATTTGGCTGCCTTGGTATGTTAGCGACGCATCACCTTGCAATATCACAAGAGCTTCTACAGCAATCCATGCTACCGTGATGTGAAATACCTACACGTAAACTGTGCCGCACTCAGTTGTAGATTTTCATTTTCTTGCTGCCGATTACGCTGAACACATTTACCTCAGTCAGTTTTTTCAAATCTATTGCACTGATGTGCCCGGTGGTTTTTACCCTCGCACCTGTTGCCGACTTGTAGGGGTACTGAGGACCGTCAACCAGGATAAGCAAGTCCAGCTTTCTGCGGCATCACTTTCAAGTGATGGCTTTAGTGTCCTGTGTCGCAGAAAAGCGGCTTCGTAGCGAAAATGGTAGCGAAAAATCTGCGAGCAAAAAATACCGGATTGGTCGCTGGCATCACAGCGTGGCGCAACTGAATGGTGTAGTGGCGGCAGCAAGCGCCGGCCGCCAGGACTAAGACGCGCCCTGGCTGCACCATCCCAAGAAGCACAGGTATTTTGCCCAACATTGGAACCGTATTGGCAAAGGCCGGCCCTACAAAGGACCAGGATGGGACCATCCTGTAGCGATACTGGACTGATTACCTGTGCTGCTTGGGATCGCCGGCAGCAAAGCAGTGCAATATGATATTGCGTCGTTGCTCGCTCGCCGCCGTCCGTTTTCCAGCTGAGCGCGCAGTGACCTTCTCTAAATGAATCAATTTTCTATCCTTGCAGCATCGCGGTCACTCACTCGTGGCCTGTATTTGTTCTTAAGACGAGTTGCGCACACTAAAATACAGACACAGGAAGAACACAGGAAAACGGAAAGAGCACAAACTACCAATTGATTTTTTTTAATAGCACTGCGGCTTATATAGGCAGTGTGCACACGTGCCTAAAGAAAGAAGAACACGACAGAAGAATGGCAGATCACGTCTGTGCAGAGATCAACCAAAGCCGCCCAAGAAGATGTTTTCTGCATTTTTTGCAACATTACGGAAGTATCACTGATACAGTTATCGCCTTTTTTTGATATGGTACGGTTCTAAAAGCTCCCGCGCTACTTTGTCTTCGCTTTTGCTCAGAATCCTAATGCTCTCCATGGTGAAACAGCGCGGAAAAACACGAGGACGGAACAAACACGACGACACGAGCGCTGACTTTCCACTACTACTTTCATGGATAGCTAGTTTCATAGATAGTAGCAACCAACTTGCCCAGCTTTGCGTACTTCTTAATGCTATTTTACCGTGGTTCGCAGCCTGTACTAGATGCAGTGCAATGAGCGGGAAAATTCGCTCCTTCTGTATTCCGAATTGACCGTGCATGCTCCCCTGTGCGTTCATTCACGCAGCGACCTGTCTGGCCAACATACACGCGTCCACACTAGAGTGGGATCTTCTACACCACGCCCGTGGCACATTTCACAAAGGTTTCGGCATGTTTTTTATTGCATCCGTTGTGTTCACTTTTTTTTTGCCGCCGATCCTCGGGCATAACCCGGAGAGCTTTCGTAGCGCTGAAAAAACCACAGGGACGCCATGCCTGTCTGCCACTTTCTTCATGTTGTTGGCAAGTTTGTGCATATACAGTATAACCGTGGCCCTCTTTTTGAGCGCGCGCTCATTGGTGTGGCGGCGTTTTCCTTCTTTTACCTTCTTAAGAAGTTTCTCAGCTACAGATGAGAGAACCACACAGGGGAAGCCGGCTGAGAGAAGCCTGTTAATTTGATTATCTTCCCTCTCGTTTTCCCCTTTCTTCAGGCACATGGGCGCACAGCCTATGCAAGCCGCAGTGCTGTTAATAAAATCAGCTGATATTCTGCGCTCTTTCGTCTTCCTTTGTTCGTCCTGTGTCTGACTTTTTGTGTGCGTTACTTGTCTTCAGAACAACCATGCACCAACTAGCCCAACAAGAAGTCCTTATAAACGGCCTGTGTTTGCCCCGCATTCTTTGTGTTTGACTCGCATTCTTCTAATGTAATGTAATGTTGTAGATGTGCGTCTTACACGTGTTTTTATTTAATGAAAATTGTGATGCCGGCTACATCTAGAAAGCTATCGCGTCACACCCTGAAGGAAGAGCTTAAGCGTAATCCATATTATTTACTGTGAGGCAGCTGTGGAATATTGTAAGGTCCTGTTGCGAACAAATTGAAAAACGTGGTCTCACCTTGTGACGTGTAGCAACACCTTGCTTTTAAAAGAATAAATTATTTATTAGCTGGTAGGTGCATGACACAAGAGAACTACAACCCACAAATAGACGCGATAGGGGAAAAAACACACGAACGCGAGGTTGAATAAGAACTGAGCTTTATTCAAGCAAAAAAAAACATGTAATGTAGAAATAATCATACACTCGCCAAAAGTTTCGACGAAAACGAAACACGACGTTTCGGGGCCCGTACGGGTCCCTTGATGACATAGAGCGCCGCATGGAACGACGGTGGTTTAAGTACGGTTAAAATTGCGTAATGACAGATTGTAGATCTCTGGAAGATTTCCACGTGTCCTGTTAAGAGCGTGCTTCGTGTTATGTATATGAAAATATTCTAAAAGAAGGCGCGATGATAAGTTTTTCTATATGGGAATGACTGATGTCCCAATCGATGGTGTGTCCCGTTGATACGCTGTGTTCCGCCAAAGCATTAGATGTGGAGCGGCCGTTCGTGACGTCATGCTGATGCTCTTTGAGCCTGCGTCTGAAGTTTCCGGTTTCGCTAATGTAAGCGGCGTCACAGACTTGACACGGTATCTTGTATACCACGCCCGGGTACCTTGAGAGATCTTGACGATTTTTACCCGGACCAGCTGTTGTTTTAACTTGCTGGGAGGCACATGAGAAATGTGCCCGTCATAGACTTTGAAAATGCGTGAAAATGCTTCGCTTACCCGGAAGCATAAGGAATGCTCCCTCGCTTGGCTTCTGCGTTTTTCTACCCTTGGCCAGGACGGGAGGCATGAGCGGAGTGCTCTTGGCTTTTCATTAGCTGCTGAGGATATCCATTGTTTTTCAAGTTTTGCTTCACTTTGTCGATTTCGCAGCGGCGTTTTTCTTGTCTCCAGCATAGGGTGAACGCGCGATTAAAAAGCGATTTGGCGACCCACCGCTTCTGACCAATTGGATGTGCGGACTGAAAGTTGAGGTACTTCCCGATGTGCGTCGGTTTTAATATACTGAGGTTTAAAGCACGGTTGTTTTTCACTGCAACAGGACATCAAGAAAAGGAATTTTTCTGTTGTCCAAGACGCCAACAGAAAAATCTTTTTTCTTGATGTCATCGCGCAGCGGGAAACAACCGTGCTTGAAACCTCAGTATATCGATGGAGGCGTTTTGATGGAGGCGAGACGCAAAAGGCGCCCGTGTGCTGGGCGATGTCAGTGCACGTTAAAGATCACCAGGTGGTCGAAATTTTTCCGGAGCCCTCCACTATGGCACTTCTTTCTTCTTTCACTCCCACCTTCCTCCCTGCGCTTACGACGCGGTTCCGGTGTCCATCGAGATGTGAGACAATTACTGCCTCATTTTATTGCCTCAAAAGGCAATTTTGAATTTTTTCCCAAAGTTGCGCATATATTAATTGTTATGGCGTAATCTTAGGAAATGCCAAAAGCCCTATTTCCTTCTTATGGAAAGAGCGTGCGGCCACCCCAAACGGATATGCTGATGGCGCGGCACACCTATTCACTGGAACAGGCACACTAATACCTAGAATTGTTGGGCGGAACTTAGAAAGCGTGCTTGGCGTACTGAACGATGTTCGTCCTGACACTATCTGTGAAATAACTGCAGCAGTTCCAAACCTCAGCCCACAAAGGGTTAAATGTCAACATGCTTATGAATCTGTTTTCTCTCTCTGCGCAGTGCTGGACTCCTGGGGGAAAATTCCCAGCGGGTTCTCCGAAGGCAGCCTGGCCGAACTGGGTGACTACGACCTGTGCCTTCGCCTCGTCGTTCACAAGACGGCGCGTTCAGGCAGAGGAGCGCCGCTTTTCCGCGGCCAGTACTGTAGCTTCACCCTGGACCCTCCACTGCCGCCACGGCCCGCCGTCATAAGGAACAGCAAACCCGTAATCGACAGCAGTAGCTTCGCCAATCACACGGTGCGACTACCTCCCTTAAAGTCTCAAGGTTCCACGGGTGCCAGCTTCTCGCGCTTTGTTTTATGGGCTGTAGCTACTGTGCGTCTAGTTCCCCGCTTACACGCCGACATGTTTACGCCTCGCAGACTTTTGGAGCCTGTACGCTGTCAGTGCTAGCGTTCCTTGAGCAGCTGAAAAGCAATCTCGTTCCAAAATATCTAAGCAATTAGAAGCTCCACTTGCATGCCGCCATATGGCTTCATAGAGGCTGTGCAGACTTCTGAGAATTTCCGCTGAGTAGAGAAATTGTTGCGGATAGGGCACTTAAACCTGGTACCACTGCTCATTCGGGGCAGCCGAATTCCCATTCTCATTCTCAAGTCGGATTCTGAATTATGCAAAGTTTGCCCATGAATATTCAAATTGTCTTTGTGGTGATATTCGGAACTTCGCGTTTTTGGTGGTTACGCGCCGCGCTTGAAATAATGTTTGAGGTTTAGCCTATATGAATTACGAGGAAGCGGTGCGTTTCTGATGCACACGGTGCGTTCCTAATTCTACTGACGTGGATTCAGTTGTAATGAAGTTGCAAGCAGGAATGAAAAGACGGGGGCCGGACCTCGGTCCGATTGCATAGTTCGGCAACAAAGTCGACATTTGAAAGCGCATATGGAGAACTGTGTTCGAGTTTATTCCGCTCATTAACACTTTCAGCGATGAATGTTTGATTAATTTCTCCGCTGAACAGGAAAATTCACGCACTTTGTCTTCATTATTTTGACGCCTGCATGTGTATTGTGCTGGAGGAAGGCAGTTATTGCGCATAAAGTTTACCCGTGCCATTTGACATGCAATGCCTTCAGTACAATTTTTTTTTCCGTCCAGCTTAGTGGAGTTGCCCAAGCATCCACTGTTTGCTGCAGGCATCTAATTTCACTGTGATTTTCACTTACACATATGCATAATTCGCGCACGCCAGATTTTGTGGTTAGGGTCTGCATGTTGTATCCGATACAGTGCAAGCGCGCCCCAATACCTACCAATCAAGAAGTGCAAGCGCACTCTGGTGACCTTTACAGAGTACATCGCTGATCGGGTTAAAGAATTCTCTTGTTTTTATGTGACAGTTGCAAAAATTGAGAAGCCTAGACAGTAAAGATGCAGCAGCACGTCTATGCCAGCGCTGCTTACACGATAAACATTAAATTCATATAAATCTTAAGTTCAAGATTAGAGTGCGACAAAACGACACACTTCGTTACCTAGCGCAAGCAATCTTTTAAACTTGCAGTCAAATAAACTGGGTGTTTAGCTCACAAGGCCCCACGTTTCTACTTCAGATCGGCTTAAGTCTGAAAAGATCGTCCTTATCAAGCAGAGGGAAAAAAAATGCGATGTGAGCTTGGTAAACGAGGAAGAGGCCAAAAAGACGGGAATATCCGCATGCCACTTCTTTCGGTATTCTTCAATACTACTCACTAAGCATCCTGAGGAGGCAAAGAAGGGGAAAAGAGGCGCTGGTGATGACATACATGATGGAAGCCAACACTCACGGAAACCCAAGAGCATAGAGGATTTTTTTTCTGTTTTAGTTGTCACGTTTTTCAATTCGATAATAATATGGTAATTGCTTTTTAAATAAAAATATTTGATTATAAATCAGAACAAAAAGCAACCACGTGCCGCCGGTGGCATCCAAACCAACAACCTCCGAACGAGGGTCTCTATTCTGGCAGTCTTGATGTCATAGGGCGCCTAAGAGGGTTCTCGCACAGCTTCCACCCTGACCGTTAGACCACGTTTCTGCGTGGAAGTCGCGGTAATACAAGATGTACTACATCTGTCGCTATGGACGAGGGTAGCGCTTGTGAACCCTCTCAAGGTTCGGTTCACTACGCATAAGTATCCCCGAAAGCAGAAGATCGGACAACCGTCGCCGTAGCTCAGTTGGTAGAGCACCGGACGTAAAACTTGGAGATCGTGGGTTCGGAGCACCGGCGGCATGTGGTGGTTTTTTGTGACGCTTTATAATGAATTATCTATAGTAAAAAAATTACAATAATAATATCTTACCGATGAGCACGGCAAACTAAAAAAACGAAAAATCGCTTGTGCTCCTGGGTTTCGGCGACTGATGGTTTTCGTGATGTAAGCGCCCTGAAGCAACTTAAGTACTTATTTACTCATTCGCATAGCTTACGGAAAGTGCAACAGGATTTTCTGCTTGTGTTCGTGCGAGATAATTATTTTTAAAGCAGACTGCACGTCAGGCAAAATTCAGCAAAGGAATGTCGTCAAAGAAAATGAGGGACTATAAAGAAGAACTGAACAAGGTATACCTTTGGGTTACAGCTACCGGCAGATTCCCTTGCTAACTGTATACAAGATTTTTTCATTTAAAAGATCTTTCAGGAATTTTCATGTATTCAATTATCTGGCCTTCTCTCCCGTTTTTTTTTCTTTCCTCTTTAATTCTTCTGATATATCACCCACGGCTTAACATCCATTAGCTTTGCACCAGTTTACCCTCTTCTTTTGGCTCTCCCCACTGAACAGTGGTCTATCCTCCATCGTGGGTATGTGCCAATACACTAAGGCAACAACAACCTTTGGGATATGGGCGCTGCATTCATTGTGGGTTGCACAAACGGCTGCTCGTGCAGTATGTTGTGGCGACAAAATGAGCTCTATTCGGCGTAACCTAGAATTACTTTGACAAGGTCGTTTTCAGGTAATGCTAATTGAGCAATAGCGCATATTCATTCGAAAGGGACGAAGTGCAAGGGCAGCAATTGCGACATTAAAGCTAAAAATGCGGCGCCGTAGCTAGGAAATTTAAAAGGATCGCGTAGTCAGGCTACACGAAGAGCCTGGCTGTAGGGCCTCTGTAACGGGCCGTGGAAGAAACCGGCGCTGGGTTCTGTCTGGTTAAAGTGTTTGTGATACGGACACACTGAAGAGAGATTGTGTCGAGGCAACTTCGTGAGTATTCATTGCAAGACAAAGTGATGGTCATTTTTGAAAAGTGCTCAAGTTTCCCCGGGATAGAGTAAAAATGCGTCCTTTCTAATTTTTTTTATATTACAAAATTTTTTTGTGTTCACCTTTAGCCGGCCCTTTATTATATATCGAGGTTGTTGCTATTATGACAGCACATAATTTTGTAATATTTGTTCGTTGCCCGTTTTAGAACCAAAAAGTTGGTGTTTACTTGCAAATTTGTGCCATTTTTTCAATACCTTCCCCTGTGTCTAAAGGAAGTAATGAAAGAAATACCTTTAATGGCTAAAAAAGGGGTTGCAAGTTTATTGTCTTGAACATGATATGACAACTTCTTTGCAGTTGGTAGTTGTATTTATTGCAGCACTGAAATGTCCTGCCGTCTAAATGTTGCTGTAACAAAGCAGGCTTCAGTAAGCTCCTTTTGTCAGCACAGGAGACGATCACCAGCGAACTGTTGCATCTAAGGAGAACCAATAACTGAAAAGTTGTTCAGTATATGTGAAGCGATATTTACTTGTTACTTATTACCCTCGAATTAGAGTGGGGAGCGATTCGCTTTAATATGTTGGGACTATGAGCACCCAAGAAAGCCTGAAAAAAACTGCTGAAGATGAAACAAAGTCCGCTTCGAAACGCAGCTGTGCCCCCACATATGGCCTCTATACAGCAGATGCCTTTAGCCGGTACTGTTGACATTCTCGTGTTACCGGTCTACTTCGCCTTGTGTGCTCGGCGTGCCCCACTCGCTATCACCAATAGAGCAACAGCGACCGAACTCAGCTTGTCGAGGGCATATCTGGTGAGAATTTGGCTGACTGGGCTGGTTCTGGCCCAGCTAGAGGCTTCGTAACTCAGAATGCATTAGCTGAACACAGGAACAGGCACACAGAAATGCACTAATGGCATGCCACAACGTTCAGCTATGAATTGAAGGATGTACTTCGAGAAACAAATTAAGCGCCAAACAATTTTCGACCAAAAAACCGAAAAGCATGGCGCGATTCATATCGAAGCATGCTCCTCTACCACATGTTTTCCACTGTGACCTTTGTTGTCAGCGAGTGCTGCGGCTAGAGGCCTGATGCACAGCGTACTGTTGGTATTGCAAGCGCGTATAGATGATTTTGAGTACTAGTTGATGTATGATTTGTTGCAAGAATAATGGCGGCGTGCAGTCGGTAGTTACGCCGAAATTGCCAACAGTGCAGGGCAAGTTTGCTGCGTTCGTTCCTTTCATTGATGATGCGTGTTCACAGAAATGTGCGCTCACGCTATCGCCCGTTTGTCGGCTTTATCTTCAGGCTCATGATAATGGCGTACCCTTTGGACGATGCCATGCCCACATATCTTTATCCAGGTTTGTGGCCTTTTTCGCAGTTTACTCTCGTTGATTGTCTTAATTTGTATTGCACCACACGAAATGGCCTTCTTAGGTTCAGAGCAGATGACCGAAACTCCAGCCACCCTCTTCAAAATGTGGCTCACGCCATGAAGGGCCCTGCATCAAACTCCCTTTTAAGGCTTTCTTCTGTTCTTACCATTGCGGTGTCAGGCATTTGGTCGTACATTTTTTATTGTTAATGAGGGCTATACGAACAACTGTCCGAAATGTGACGGCGGAACCGACATGTTTCTTTTACGTGGCCTACTGGTAGAAACTGCGTCGCATTTGGTGATACCAGCACGTCGTAAAAACATATGTGAAAGCGATCGTAGGAAGTCTTGGTTTTATATTATTTTATAGGCCAAAATTATTGAGGAACAAATGCTTCTGAGATCTTTTACCTGCACCCCGCATGTTTTGCTCTCCCTAAAGTATATCACGAGGTCAAGTAATCTAAGTTATGAGCTTCTTGGCAGTTCGTAAAAGAATGAAAGCTCAAGGCATTCTGGTTTGAAAGGACCCAATGATGACTATGGGTCTTAATTTTTCTGTTTCGACAAATTTTCTTAATGAGTTGAGATCACCCACATACCTGTAGACGGCCAGGATATGTTGGTTTCGCAGACTATTTAAATCTTCAGTCGGAAGCCTCCCAAGAAGTCGCGTAAATAGAGAGCAACGCTCCAATTGTTACGGTGGTCAGTTTGCAGAATATGTTGCACATCTTCCTGCTGAACCACGTTCACAGCGAGGTAATTGCTAAAAAGGTTTAGAAAGTTGTCCGCATCGTCAACAATGAAATTTGAAGGATTGAGATGCCCTACCCTTCCAATGATGCAAGTTAACTCGCATGAAAAAAATCAGCTGCGCAAATTCGACATCACTACCAACAGCCACTCGCACAGTTAATTTGGTATGTTTTTACTATCGATTGGTTTTGCCAGCTTAATTAATACGTCAACAAAGATGACTCCTAAAAGCAAGTAAAGTTGCAATTATTAGGTATTCTTTGCAGTTAAACAGTAAATTCGGAGTGATCCGGAATGATCATCCGCAGTGATCATTTGCTGGTGTTTCGATTTGCAGAAATAATCGAGTGACGAAGGAAAACATTCCAACTAGTTTTGTACCAAGTAATTAGGCACATGACTCTAAGCCTTTTTCGTGCGACCCTATGGCATGTCAAATGTGATGGCATAAATAGTATTACAGACACCTATGAGGCTAGCAATACGTTCACTGATGCATTGACCATGCTCTGACACAAGTCCTTCCCATCCAGGATACGTAGAAAAACTAGACAAAACCCGCAAAAAATGTATTGGGACCAAATTTTGCTATGACACGATTACGAAATACAGGCTACAGCATCATTTCTTTCACATGCGCTCTACGTTGACCTCGCCACAATTAAAATGCATTGTAATAAACTAAAAAATAAGTGACAAGAACGCAGTGTATATTACTTTTTTCTGGATATTGAAAGCTGCTAGCAGAGTCTCCTGAGGTAGAGAATAAAAAAATCTCTGGTATCATGATGGCTCGAATAAGCATTTATCCCAGTTACAGGTTAATCGCAAGGAGTTAACTGGCATTGAACTTAACAGCGCGTATTTAATGACTTCACAAACATTGCTGCTACTCGTGCTTCGTCATCTCATGCTTGCCTGCCCTAAATCCGTCCCACTGAATGAAGTTGCGTCAGTTTAAAAACCTTAAACTATAGCAGCAGTTATGACATCGGTGATTTTCAAGTATCCTCAAATAATCTTGTAGTTGACCTTATTGCCCAAATTCTTACCCATATTTTTAGCAAGTGTTTGCAATTTCCGATTTTTCCGCCAATAATACAGTTCACAAAAGGTTGCATGCTCTGTAAAAAACCTGATGGTAATAATCTGGAAAATTACTTCTTAATTTATCTGAAAATCTATTGTAACGTTCTTCTCAACGGCGTTCTAGAAAGTTTTGCATCCGACGCTAAGTTTATTAGAAATCATAATTTGATAAACCAGCACCTATTCGTTTTCTGTAAAAACAAATAAGTGGGGTTAGCTTCGCAGGAACAAAACGCACAAGTAATATCTGAGTTTGAAAACATTGCTGAAGATGTAGGTGTTTTCTTGGACTTTTTAAGCCATTAGATTTAGTTGGTTATAACATTTTGCTACAGAAATTAAGTCATTGTGACATTCGAAAAGAAGCATCCTCTCTTACAATTCAAACGTAACCAAGAGAACAGAAGTTGGGAATGTAGATAACAATTCTGCTAAGGCTAGAGTTGTCCACCATGGAAGGCCCAAGGAAAGTATTCTGGGAGTTCTAATTCTAATGTCTACCCGAATGATTTCTTGAGTATTAACACTCAGGCAAGGCTCATTATCTACACTGAAGGCACTGTTTTTTCTTCTGTATTGGTATTCATCACGATTAAGAACAGTTTAATGATGAAATGAAATCTGTGGGCAAATTTTCGAGAGTCAATATAATGAATTTAAATGAAAGCACAACTAAAGCATTTATAATCAGACCAAACAAGAATCCTATACCTCCCTATGAAGATATTGTATTGAGAACAAAACGCTTTGAAATAGGCTATCATTTAAAATGTCGGGTCGTCATTTTTTTTATCCCAACATGTGATAATCACGTTAAATATGTTCTAGGAAAAATATTATGGAATAGGTGTAATTAGTGTAATAGGCCGTATGTCTAATTTTGGCAAGCGTTGGACTGTTGGTGGAAAAGTGTCTTTTATAAAGAATTAAAATACTGCGTATTACTGCGGCGCCCCGCAATATTCAGCTCTCTAGAATATAATAATCTATTACGGAAGAAATATTTCCGACATGCATATAACGCTTTGCACACAGCTCCAATAATAACTTCTTTTACTAGCTCTGCTGCGATGCTAGCTTGAAATATTCACATATAGCACTTGAGTCAAGTATATAAATCTGAAATCTTCAGGGATATAAACAATCGCTTATATAAATCGGAAATCTATAGGAATTAAGTGATGTACGTAACTTCGAGATTCCAGGAAAAAGCTCCTAGTTATGGTTTATGGGGGTTTAACGTCGCAAAGCGACTCAGGCTATGGGGAATGCCGTAGTGAAGGGATCCAGAAATTTCAACCACCTGGGAATATTTAAGGTGCACTGACATCGCACAGTACAAGGGCTTCTAGAATTTCGCCTCCATCGAAATTCGACCGCCGTGGCCGGGAACGAACCGTGCCTATCAGGTCAGCCGCCGAGCGCCATAACCACTGAGCCACCGCTGCGGCTAGCTCCTAGTTAGCTCACGAGGACCATTCAAAGCTGGTCAGTAAGGACTCCACAGAGAAGCTATGGGTATTCAATGCATACTGCCAACACTCTTAACATATCACGATTCGGCCCGTTTTGATCTTTTCAATCATCATATAAGGAGCCACGCCTTATATGGTTACAATGAAATAATGTTGACTGTGTTGTCTGTGTTCTTACATTTCTTTTATTGACGCCTAGAGGAAGAAGTGCTATAACAGATGTGTTAGAGAAGCCCGCCAATAATTTTTGTTCTTTTTAAGGTAAAGAAGCGCTTTTTGCGGCAGAGTAATAGCAGTGCTGGCGGAATGGAGAAAATAGGCAACTGAGGCTAACTAGTACTGAAGAAAAAGGAACGCTGACCAAAAGGTTGTTGTTTAAAACAATGACGTTTCGGCTTCCATACGGAAGCCTTGATCACTGGGCGGAAAGCCCAGCTTTGTGCTTTGGGCTTTCCGTCCAGTGATCAAGGCTTCCGTATGGAAGCCGAAACGTCTTTGTTTTAAACAACAACCTTTTGGTCGGCGTTCCTTTTTCTTCAGTCATGAATCTTCTACCCGACCAGACGAGTTTTCGTCAGACTTTAGATTTCAGGCTAACTAGTAAAGTCATTATCTAAAGTCTAATAGTTAACATTGTAACATTTCTGAGAGGCGCCTGATTGCAATCAGAGATTTGTAGCCGGCCAGTAGTAAAAGTCATATCACGTTTCAAAATTTCGAAAACGCGATAAACCTCGCCGCTGTTGCTAAAAAAATTAGGGCCATTTCTTCTGAAGTTCGAAAACCGTTTGCCTATAGAAAGCACATAGCGGCGTAAATCAAATTGTGTCACTTCTTGGCGCACGTGCCACGCGACATTCTCAGTCCCTTCCGCTGCGATGGAGCAGAGAAGTGTCAAGGAGCGGGGAGCACCGCTGCACGGGCGCAGCAGAAATCGTCACGCGGCACGCACGTCAATAAGTGACGCGATTTGATGGATGTCGCCTGCGCCATGCATAAGCGCGTGGTTTTCGAACTGCAGAAGAAATGACCAAATTTTCTGAGCCGCAGGAATGAGCGTAATTACGTTTCCGGAATTTAGAAAACTGATGTGACTATTATTAATTCCCAGCTACAAACGTCTAAATACAATTAGGCGTCTCTAGGTAATATTTGCTGTGTAATAGGTATCCCTTTACCAGTACATAATTCAACTTCTTTCTGGTGTACGCCAAACACGCTATGAAAAAATTTTTGGCGGGCTTCCCTGAAACAACTAGTACATGTATACCTGTCTATACCAGGTATGCCAGCTGAATGTGACGAAATTTATAAAAAGTCTCAGTGTCCAAAGCGAATGAAACCAACTGTCTGCTATTCAGGGACATGTGGCCTTGTCTGCAGTTATTCTTTTATTTTTTTTTATTTATGACATACTGCGAACCAAACACGGTCCAAACAGGATAGTCGCAGTATAAAACAGTGGAGTTCAAAACTTCGACCTTGAAAGAAGGAAAAGCATACATGACAACGAAACAAGTACTAAAAAAGGACGACTAACACTTATGCAACGCTAAATAGGCACAGGAGAAAGGAAGCAACACACAGTGTCAACAACATAGCGCGTCACAGGCAGCGCCAACCGGTGGTTGAAATTACTCAGGGGAGGCAAGCAGAGGAGAACCATGAGGCAGTGCGTTCCAATCAGTAATCGTATTAGGAAAAAATGAATACTTATAGGCATTCGTGCGGGCAAAAATGGGTTCAGTGTAGTGTTTATGCTTATGACGAGATTTCTTAGTTGACTGATTAGTTATGTAATCCTGGGGTCTATGCCTAGTTTTGAAATATACAAACGACCAAGAAATTTAATTCGAGGCACAGAGTTAGAGAATTATTGCATATTACGTATTAACCTTTTCTAATTTTTCCGCTTCGAAAAAAATGGCGATTCGGAAGTTGCAGCTCGTCTTGAAAAAGAGCAGACTGAAGTGCCTACAAGGTGCAATTTACGTAATGTTTTTATAGGCCCGAAATGGAAGCCCGCCAATGCGTTCGCAGGTTGCTCCCGCTCATCTTGCGGCCACTGTAAGCGCAACTAAGCTTCGAAAAGATGGCACTGCGTCTCCGACGGGGCATTGCCTTTGCAGTGGCCGTAAGATAGCAGATTTTGTTCCTAGAGAGCGCGTCTTGAGGTACTGGAATGGAACCGCTGCTACGCGGCAGTTTTTGCACATTGTAGGCGGACGTTCTTTTAGCTGTAAAAAGATTTACGTAAATGGTAAGGAGCACACATTTTATTTTGCTTTTTTTAACACAATCAATAACTTCCCAATTCACGCAATTATTTTCTCCGAAGGCAATAATTAAGAAGTTAGCTCATTCTTTTTTACCAAGTAACTCAACCTTCAGTACATACTACAGATTAAACGACATGGCAAACAACAGCACATAGATAGTTTCACTCTACTCACTCTTCAGTGCATACCACAGATTAAATGACGTGGCAAACAACAGCACATAGATAGTTTCATTCGCCTAGAATACTTCCTCTCTTTAAGATACTTTTTATTGAGCTGGGACACCCGGAATGCATGCGTGTGAAATGCTATCGCTCTACCGAAACAAGGAATTTTAAACGCGCCAAGCTGTCCAAAAACAACATTTCATCCAGAGTCCCTTCATCTGCAGTTTTTCACAAGCTGACAAATAAACACTAATAATTACAAAAAAATCGGTACGTCCAGTGTGATATTGGCATCGTCTATAAGCACATCACTCTGTTGCGACTAAAGCTTTATTGGGCAAACAGGGCGATGTATGAATGAGCCTGAACATTAGCTCTTTTATCTCAACAATGTGGATCCCTCTGCAACTGTGCTGCATCGTCATTCTGGCAAAACACAAACAACTGTCAGACAAAATCATCATGGCACTCACTGTACATGTAAAGTGCCGCTTGTACGCCGTCTCACAAAAAAGTGCGCTTTCTAGAATCTATGGCTGGGTAGCACACTTCGATATCAAAGGAGGTCATGCTCTTCCTTGCATATAAGTATTGCTATCCTTACAAAGCGACTGATATTTGCAAGGTTTTTATAGAGAAACGCTTAGGAGTGCATGGACGACGTTTTCGGGCGTAGATCCGAGACAAGGTGGATAGAAAGTAGGAAGAATTGTTGGCTTTATCTATTGTCCTAATAAACTGAAACCAATAATCAGCGTTTTAGTTTCTGCATATTGCGTGCATGTGAATGCACAAACTTAGAACCAGTCGTATATCTAAACTAATACACTTACTTTAGGCGAGAATTTGCTGAGCAGTTTGCGTAATTACGCATTCAAGGCGTTGACGATCGGCCAAAACACTCCCTGTGTGGCAGAGCTATTGCGTGATGATTTTTCTGCGATTTCGCTGCCCGAGAATTACAGTGAAAGAGTTATGCGCTCCACCTACTGCTCTTTGCCGTTCGGCAGCCGAAACGCCTCACGCAAACGCTCTGTAACCCCGGAGAGGAGTTTTGCACTACTATTCGCCGTCCTCCATGCGATGCAGGTTGAGGGGAAAATTTGAGCACATATGTGGAAACAGCGGAGTCATAAGAGAATTCAGCCGAATGAACTCGTCCACAAATGCGACGGCCACAGCGTTTTTCATATATAGGTGCATACTAACTGCGATGACTAAGATCATAATTGATCTTAATTAATTATCAGAACCGCAGACACCATTATTTTCTTATTGTATGTCCCCCTGGGCGCAGACCTTTCGTGCAAGAACGGCTGGGGTGTATGAAACCGAACTATTGTGTTTTAAAATACTCTGATAGCTACATTTTGAACGACTTGTGCGCGTTTGTTGCTCCGAATTTATATTTCATATATTTCAACCTTGTTTTGCGCCATTTCTGCGTTCTCGTATGGCAGTAAATGTGTTCAGCTTATCACACTGCGTCTGACTGCGCTCCTGCCACGGCCGGCCCTCCGAGCGCAAACGTGGCCCGTGCTCCCATTTCAAGGTAACGATCGGTAATGCCGCGTTTAATGCGACATCATTAGAGAGACCTGCCCACCGGGTCTTAGGCAACCGGCACAACAGGGCAGGTAGCAGAGGAATTAATTTAAATATATTGAATGGCCATCTGTCTACCAAGGCACGGCTCATCAGCTTATTGGTCGAGAGATAGACAGCCTCCCGTAGAACTACATGAGCAAAAGTGAACCTTACGGAGGGCTCGGGAAGAGCAACTTGAATGTCACAAGTCCCACCGGTGGCTGTGTTTGAAACAGCCATCTTCCAGGGCACTGGTGCATCGCTTAACCGATGCACCACTCCGCCAGTAGTGCACATGGTTTGAGGACTCCCGCGATCAATGAATATATATGAAAGAGGAGGAGTACTAGGGGGGGGGGGGGGGGGGGAGTGAGGAGGAATCTTCAAAGCTATCACACTGTACTCTTAGGGGCAAGTAAAGCGTAGTCCAAGTTTTTTTTCTCTCAACGTCGCTGCAAAAGTGCTATTGTAAAAAGTTTCTCACAAAGGTGCCTGATATGATTGCCAAACGCGGTCAACAGCCGTGGTTGCACTCTGCTAGAATATTTTCCTTCTGGTGCTACGCAGTAAAGACGGGTATTTCTGTCACGATACCACTAGTTACAGAAGCAACCGGATCGTGGAATTTCAGTTTCACCGCCAACCATTCACTGAGACTTATGTACAGCTTTGGTTTAAAGTCTCTGGGCCACTTGATTTGCTATTGAAGCCTATAATGAAGTTTTCACGGGAGCCGTACGTGAAGACCAAAAAGTATTACATAGCAAGTATGAGGGTTCTCACCAGGCACATGTTTAGAGCTTGAGGGTGCCACGAGTGGCCCATTGCAGGGCTGACAAGCAATCCATGTGCCATGATGACACTCCAGAAAGGGCGTGTTTAAAAACTGTGTAGTGATACGTACAGCCGTTGTCCACTCGACTACAATAGGTGTGATGCAACGCGATGCATGCACACAGCGCTTTTTTATGATGCCTGATAAGAAAGCGACAATTGATTGTCGGCTTTAACTGTTTACCCCTGTATTTGCAGAACAGCTCACAACGATTCCCTGCGATACTTGCACCATCCGCTGCTTGGAGGCATAATAGCGTCGATTAAGGCGTTTTTCAAGTGGCAAATCGAACCAGCCAGCGGATACAGTATGGTTATATTAGTAGCGCGGGAAATGATTCGACGTAATGTTTGTACTTCTCTGCGGTGGAAGAGCGCTGCAAATGTGGCAACGACGTTCAATGCGCCACAATCGGCGGTCAATAAAACGCAAGGAAGAGGTAAGTCTTGCTCACTGCCCTTGAAAGCGAACGTTACGCTGCACTTCCCACAAGCACGTAGTGTTCTGGCAGCCCTTCATGCGAAACGCTGCCTCGAACAGTGTGCACAAGGTTCAAGACAAAACTATAAGCTTTAAAATATAAGAATAGCGCCAGAGACCATTCATGCAGACGCGTCACCACACTCGGCTACCGAAATGAAGAAACCTTTTGGCAGACCTGCACCCTGTGGCACTTTTGTGGGTTGTACTGAAGGCATTGTTTGCTTTATTTTCGGCCATTTTCCTCTTTTCGAAACGCACTAGTCCTAATACTTACTCCTGGCACTGTGTAGCTGGTTGCAGAAGGCTGCCTAGTAGACACTATAGTGTTGTAATCGTTAATTAACGAATAGTCGCAGATTAACCGGCTGATTACCGGCTGGAACGTTTTATTACACCCTTTTAAAGCGCTATAATAAACTGTCAGTAATGAACTTTTGTAGGCAGCTCTGCGCTGCCGGCATTTCTCGCGCACTCAACACAGTAAGTGAACGCTTGCTTAGATAACTATGCTTCGCGGCGTGCGGAAATCAGAGCTGCTTCAGATTGCGCAAGCGTGGCCAATGTAGCGCTGCAATGTGCCTGCATTATATAAGGTTGCCGCATTTTATATTGTTTATCACGGCCCATAATTACTGATTCTAACTTATCAGTACAACTGTGACTGTTTAAATGTATAATTACATTGGTATAAGTCAGGGCACACCCAAGCCTGCTCTGCACGACCGGTACCGATGCGCAGGCAGTTTTGATGCTGCAACGCCTACAACCCTGTCTAAACCTGCAGCTCAATTTACACTATTGACTCTGTTCACAGCCGTGCCTCGTTAATACGACCCCCGGTAATGTGGACAACTCGCATTATGAACAATTTTTTCGGGACCAAACTTTTTCAATGTATTTACACATCGATATTATGTAAACTTGCTGTCGACACAATGGACAGGAGGTAAATGCACAGAGCCCAGTGGGACCCATGAATGTTGCTGCGTTAATGTGGGAGGTGCTGAGAAAGAAATCTGTAGTGCTTCAACCACAGGTTTCCTTTTCTGCATTATGAGTGCATGTTACCAGGGCAATGCAGTGTAAAAGTACAAGCTAATGACAGATGGCTGGCCCTTTTCTTTTCTAGTTTCACGCGTTGCAGTCCAATGCTGCCGAGTCGACGACCCTTACCCTTTACCGCATTGCACAAGTGGCTGTGAAAAAAACTATTTGTGCAGTTTGTGTTAAATATAAAAGCCAAACTACAAAGCTGACAGCCGACTGAGTAGCGGGGCCGTAAGCTGTTAACGGCCTTATTAGGAGTTAGGTCATGTGGCCATGAGACGCCATCAAGCGTATCATATATAGATCACAAGGCACGTGAAGGTGCACCACATTATTTAGAGCGTAGTGGCCATCAGAATAATGGGCTTAGGGACGCAAAAATTGTGTGTAACTGCAACTTCAGTTACTGCCACTAGCTACCCTAATCATTGCGTGTTTTTTTCCTGAATATTTTTTCTTCGCGCTTTGTTATTAGGGACGACTCGCTTTATCGACACCTTTTCTTAGGAACCAAAGTGTTCATATTAACGAGGCATGACTGTTTATTGGAAGGGCATGCCAAGAGCAAGTAAAGGTACTCCGAATGGCTGTGCAGCCAGCGCCCAGCCAAAGTTCAGGAGAAGAGAGTACAGCCACAACCTTGCGCGCAGGCAGTGAAGGAGGCCCTGGACGTGTCCTGGGGTCTGTACACGACTAGGCTTCGAATGGGAATCTGCGTGCCAGACCAGTGCTCCCCAGACGAGATTGGCAGGATACTTCAGGCTGGTACGTATACCGATGGTGCTTCTGCATTCCGCCGGGTCTTAAACTGCAGTCTCTACCGTTTTAATAAGCGTCCCGCCTTGCAAATCGGGGCCGTTATACATGAAAGACGTACAAGAGATAACAGATGACATGAGCGTTGTCTGCACAAAATTTCAGGCTATCCTGACAGCGACGGCAACGAAGGACAGTTTTACCGCCGAACTATCACTTTAAACAGGACTGTAGAATAGCGAGCTGCAGTGCATCTAATGTAGACTGAAGAGAGAAGAGACTAGGACAGCACTTGTGTCTTCTCACCTTCCTTCCGCCTCTTTCTGTCCACAAATCAATCTAAAAATCACTTAGGAATTGACTGTCTTTTGTTTTAGCAAATAAATATAAAAAGCAAATGAGAATTACATCCAGACAAAAAAATACGCCAGACGAAGTGCAGGAATACAGAACCCACAGAACACGTAGGAAACAATACGCGCGCGCAGCCGCACATGATAAGTGGTTCTCCCGGCTTGTTACGTGCTACTTAATATATGGCAAGTTCTGTTCATCGCCTGCGTGTTCTCCAGTCTGCTAATTACTCTCTGCATTCTGTACTTCACCATTTTATATGATGTACTTTTATGAGCTGTGTTTTTATTTTTTGTTATTCTTGTAACCAACAATTATCATCGCCTCCGCATATACATTGACTACCGGAAGCTGAACGCTGTCGTCAAGCACATCTAATTACTTTCGGTTGGACACTACTTTGAAACACCTCCCTAAGTGAGCTTAGTTAACCAACTTGAACTTAAGTTACGGTCACTGCCAAGTGGAACTGAGCGAAAGGCCGCCCAGAAGGCTGCTTTCTTTACACGGAAATTATTGCATGAGTACAAGACTCTCTCTTTTGATATTTTTAGTACGTCTGCTACGTTCAAGGATGTCATGAATCAAGCCTTCAGGCAGTTGACATTTGCAATGAACGTTATACATTGCCGATATCACCATGTATACGCTGCTTTCGAGTAGTATTGAAGATCGCTTGGCGAAAAATTAATTTTTATTTCATTTACGCCATATACTATATTTGAAAGACAAAACTGGAACATCGTCCGCGTGCAGCCGATCGAACGCGCTACGGAATGCGTCTACGTGTGGTGCACTGCAGATGTTGAATTACATCGAGTACCTAACAAGGTGTGAAATCGAGCCAAGCAACCGTTTGGCTACACATATTGACATCGGTTTTCTTGTGACCTGGTGTCCTTGCTTCAGAGATGCCAGGTTTATCTTCGTTGAATTTCAGAAACAGATGCTTCAGCGCCCCCGAGGAATGTGCCCGCTGTTGCTGTGGGGCAGAGCTCAGAACAGAAAGGCGCCACGCACATGGCTGAGCTAAGGTCGATTTTAGACCGAGCTGGCACGGCTTTAAGCTAATCTAAAGTCAGACCGAAGGCGCATAAAAGAGCAAACGTAAGAAGCTAGTAAAGAGGAAGTCCATAAACGAGCTAGCGGTAAGAGGGAAAACCGATGTAGTCAGGATATGGCCGCAGAACAGATACTCAGCTTTAACTGGGGAAGACGATCTTAGTGTTCATACAATGAACAATAATATGACAGCTGTCATTAGGGATTGCAAAGTAGAAGTAGGCGGTAGGACGGCTTGACAGGATACCGGCAAGATATCTCAGGAGACGAACGATCTGATTAAGAAACGTCAAAGCATGAGGGCGTCTAACCCTACAGAGAGATTAGAACTAGCAGACCTATCGAAGTTGATAAATAAGCGCAAGGGTAGCCGACATAAGGACGTTTAATATGGGGAGAGTCGAGCATGCTCTAAAGAAGAAAGGTAGCCGAAAAGAGCTGAAGAGGAAATTTGGCGTAGGTAAAAACCAGATGTATGCGATAAGAAACAAGGAGGGCAATGTAATTAGCAATATAGATAAGATAGTTAAAGTAGCCGACGAGTTCTACACAAAACTATACAGTAGCTAATGAAATCAGAATGTTAATGACACAGACAGTAGCGCACAGCAATGCGTCGTCCCGCCAGTAACGAAAGAGGAAGTAAAGAATGTCTTAGAACCAATGCAAAGGCGAAAAGCAGTTCATGAGAACCAGGTAACAGTAGATCTGTTGAAGGACGGAGCGGAAATTGTGCAAGAAAAACTAGTCACCCTGTATATGCAATACCTTATGACCTCGATCGTACCAGAAGCTTGTAAGAACGCAAACAATCTTAATTCATAAGAAAGGAGACGCCAAGGATCTTAAAGACCGATTAAATTACTGTCCGTTACCTACAAGGTATATAATAAGGCAAGCGCTAATAGAATCAGGGCAACCTTAGAATTGAATCAACGTAATGAGCAGGCATGTTGTGTACTGTTTGTGTTTGTTTTATGTCATGTTGCACTGTGCATCGTTGGACCAAGTGGTTACTATTGGTGAAAAGGAGTAGCCTGAGCCGCTAAGCAGCACCAACCTCTCCTTTACTGTTCATGTAAATAAAAAAAATCAGGCAGGCTTTCGTAAAGAATATTCCACATTATATCATAGTCACAGTATCATTCAGGTGATAGAGAAATGCGCAGAATATAACCAACCCATATATATAGCCTTCATTGATTACGAGAAAGCATTTGACTCATTGGAAACCTCAGCAGTCATACAAGCATTCCGGAATCAAGGTGTAGATGAGCCTTATGTCAAAATACTGGAAGGTATATATAGGTTTATGGCGTTTTAACGTCCCAAAGCTAGCTATGAGAGACGCCGTAGTGAAGGGCTGCGGAAATTTCGACCGCCTGGTGTTAAGCGCCGTAACCACTGAGCCACCTCGGTGGCCTGGCGGGTATATATAGGACCTGCACATCTACCATAGTCCTCCATAAAGTAAGCAATAAAAATCGAATAAGGAAGGCCGTCAGGCAAGAAGACACGCTCTTGCGAATGCTATTCACTGCATTTTTGCAGGAAATATTCCGAGGCCTGAATTGGGAACAGTTGGGTATAAGAGTTAATGAAGAATGCCTAAATAATCTGCAATTTGTTGATGACATTGCATTGTTGAGTCACTCAGGACATGAACTGCAAATCACGATCAATGAGTTAGGCTGACAGAGCAGAACGGTTGGTCTAAAAATTAACATGCACAAAACCAAAGTAATGTTTAACAGTCTAGCAAGGAAACAGCAGTTCACATTGGCAGCGAGTTGGAAGTGGGTAAAGGAATAATTAGGGCAGGTAGTGACAGTTGCTCCGGATCCTGAGAGGGAATTAACTAGAAGGATAAGAATAGGTTGGAGCGCATATGACAGGCTCTCTCAGTTCATGAATAGCAGTATACCAATATCTCTCAAAAGAAAAATGCACAACCGCTGTATGTTACCGGTACTCACCTACGGGGCGGAAACCTGGAGGCTAACGGTAAGGGTTCATCTTAAGTTAACGACAACAGAGAGATCCACGAGAATGATATGTGTAACGTTAAGAGACCGGAAGCGGACAGGGCGGATGAGGGAACAAACACGTGTTACTGACATCGTAGTAGAAATCAAGACGAAGAAATGGGCTTGGGCAGGCCATGTAATGCAAAGGCAAGATAACTGATGGTCTTTAAGGGTAACGGAGTGGATCCCGAGAGAAGGCAAGCGTATCAGGGGGCGGCAGAAGGTTAGGTGGGCGGATGAGATTTGGAAGTTTGAGGCATAATGTGGGAGCAGCTGGCAAAGGACAGGGTTAATTGGAGAGACACAGGAGAGGCCTTTGCCCTGCAATGAGTATAGTCAGGCTGATGCTGATGATGATGATGGAACGAAGCGGCATGTTGCTGCATTGTTACACCAGCTGGCTGCGGCTGGGTATCATTTTTGTCCATTTTAAGAGCATTAGCTCTTACTCATCACGTTTCGAGATTTTTTGAGGTCTGCTGCCAGCCTGAGATCACAGCTTCATCTGTGGCGGCAACTAGAAAACAGCACATATCGCGTTGAGACTTGTAGCACCATCTACAACAGCATTGTAGAAACAACCACCTGCCGCGTGCCAACGATGGCGGCATAGTTTCGGTTTCTCGAATCCGAGATGGCGGCTATTAAAATTGGTTGTGTCCACCCATCCCTTTCCCCCACCCCCTCCCCTCAAAAAATATTTATACCAACGTGGCTGCGGAGGTTAGCGCTTAGCCATCGCTTAAAAGAGGCCGAACAACGATAGCACTCTTCTCAGCTTCATCGCTGGCCACTGAGCGGGCAGTACGCCAGGGGTTAAAGTTACAGCACGTATTTTACCGGGCTGTTGGTCTCGAACGGTGTGGCTTCACATTGGCTGTGATGGAAGCAAAGCCTCATGTCTATGCTAAAGGGGAGAATCGTGTCCTTCAGGGGTACGATTCCGATGTCGTTGATCAAACAAAGGGTTTAAACATGAGTATGATGTGCCCAATCGGTATTTCAGCAAAACTACGACGGAGGTCTCGGCAAGGGTGAACACTTTCTGTTTCTAAAGTTACAAAGAAAGCATTTCGGGGATGTTTGAAGTTCGAAATTTACTGTCTTTCCGAAACAGAGAGAGAGAGCTGCATCAAAAAGGCCAATTGGCCTGATGAGGTGCCTGCGCCCATAGCATGGGCAGCGGTCGCTACATACGCACAAATTTAAAAAGAGATGATGAGATTATTTACACAAAAAGCAAGCAAGCACTGCAACATGAACAATGAGAGCAGAATTCAGTGCACGCAAAACTATAATGGAGTGATGGCAGCATTTATACAAAGTAAGGTAAGCAAACTTTATTGGATTTTTTAAGGAATTCGCGGCTGCAGGACCCGCGTCGTCCTCGTCTCAGGCGGTCCTGGTTCCTGTACTGGCAAGGTCGGGTCCCTATTCCAGGGCTCCGCTGAGCCGCGCTGCCTCACAAGCGCGCTGCACCAGGGTCCTTTGGACTGTGAGCTCGCTGCTGACGAGCCGGCTCTCCCATTGCTCCGCACTCGGGTGTTCGTGTTGATGGAATGTTCTGTTTCGCTCACACTCCCACGTGATGGGGTAGAGTGTCGGCACCGCACCGCACCAAGGGCATGTGGCTCTGTACTGTGTTGGAAACATCTTGTTCAGTAGGTGTAGGTTGCGAAAAACACCCGTCTGCAGCCTGCGCCACCCGGTCGCCTCCTCCTTTGTTAGCGCCCTGTGTGGCGGTGGGTACCTATATCTCAAGCCCATGTATAGGCCCAGCTGCTCCGCGTACCCCCCGTCGCAGGCCTGGGTGTAGAAGTCGTCCGGTTGCCCCGCTCGGAAACTCAACTCGCGAGCGAGGCCGTCCGCCTTCTCATTCCCCTTAATGCCTGCGTGCCCGAGTATCCATATCAGGTTGTGTATGTGTTTTCTATCCAAGCATTTTACCTTTCTGGGTATGTTTAGGGCCACGCTATATATTCTCCCTCTAATGTAGTTTCTGCATGCCTCCTTCGAGTCAGTAAGTATATTTAGGGATTTGTTTTCCCTGGACCCATTAGCTACCGCCAAGGCTATGGCGATCTCCTCAGCCTCTGTTGCGTCCGCAACCCCGGCTGCTGCGCATGTAACCAGGTCTCAATTGTGATTGACCACTACCGCTGCGGCCGTGCGTTTCCTCCCGGTTAGGTACAGTGACGCATCCGTATAGGCTGTGCTTTCCAGTTGGGCCAGTCCCCGTTCCACATACTCGGCTCTCGCTTTCCGTCTGCCCTCGTGCAGGTTCGGATCCATATTCCTAGGCAGGGGGGCTACCCTAAGAATTCCCCTGATTCCCTCTGGGACGTCCTGGTACCTGTCCATGTGACCTTGTGTATCCACCCTTATCCTTTTCAGTAGCGCCCGGCCTGTTGGCGTGCCTCGGAGTCTCATAGTTTGCGCTCTGAGCAATAGATCAAACAAAAAATTGCTCCAACTAGGAATCAGCAACACATTTTATGAACTGGGAGAAGCATTTATACAAAACTAAAGGGTGGGCTTTTCGGTTTTTATTTTTCAAGAATTCAGCGGACTTTTTCTGTGCTTATTTCAGAATACATGTTTCGGGTTTTTTTTTCGGCGAATTAATTACTGGCTTCTTTCGGTGGTTTAATGCGGCAGGTCTATGTGGTCAAAAGTCACTTTGTGTCTATCGCGGCATTTCTGTCTGCATGAATTTTATTTACCAGCAATTAACTAACAATTTACTAGTAATTTGGACTTGGAGGTGCGCTTGTAGACGAATTACTTTCGTCATTTAAAAGTAATGGCATGTTTAATGAGACGGCCTGCAGTAAAAACGCAAGTAGAACTTACTACTAAGAACCAAGTTGACGAGTTTTCTTTGGGATGTCGCACCCGGCTGAGTAAAAGGGCCGGGCATCACTGGGTTGATGGCAGCAATGGAACTGGGGCTCAGTCAAACGGCAATTGATAAACATACTTAACCGACTAACTGTACTAGGCAGAGGATGAGACTGAACAAACAGTGCTTAGCTAGCAGGTTGCGACGAGGTGGGGTTTCCCGGTCTGCTTAGGGGTGTGAACAAGCGGGAAAGTGCCTCAAACGGCACAACTGCCCGACATATCCAACAACGCCACCATCTCATCTCGCACCTGGCTTATCTGCATAGTTAATTTGCAACTTTGACATGGTGTAACTCATGCTCAGCAGCTAGCTAGCTATGCCTTGCATACAAATTATACTGACCTTTTTCGGTTGAAACCGAATTTCAAAAACTGAATTCGGCGTATATTTATTGTTTTTATTTTTCGGTTGAAACAGAAAAGTGCAACCCCTCTATATAATGTATTTACCAAAGTATTCGCTAATGGATTCAAGACGACCTTGGACTTCAATCAACCAAATGACCACGCAGTTTTTCGCAAAGGCTACTCGACAATCTGTCATATCACACTACCAATCAGAAGATAGAGAAATGGGCAGAATATAACCAAACCTTATATACGAGAACCATTATATAAGAGACTTCATAGATTAACAAAAAGCATTCGACTCAGTACAAACATTAGCAGGCATGCAGACATGACAGAGTATGGGTGTAAAATAGCCTCGTGTAAAAGTACTCCAAGATATATACATGGTTACCCAGCTAACTTTAGCCAAACTTCAAAATAGGCCGCAGCACTCAAGACGACCCCATCAAATGCATGTTGCTGGCTGTTGCATAAAGCAAGTCACACTTTTTTTAATTGTGTTTAAATGCATAATTAGCGGAGATTAACCGACTTCACAAGCAACGATGATAGGCGAAAAATCCCGATGAGAAAGTGGTAGAACGGTCCGCAAAACGTCCGATTGAATAGTTTAGCTTTAAATCGATTACCTGCAAGCTTTCTTTTATCATTGCAGATGCCCGCGAAATAATAAAAAAAATACCACGTCACATGCGCACTTTACCGCCGCGATTGTAGGGGTCTCAAACGTTCCGCGCAGCGAAAATCGGATCACTTAGCCTGGTGTGCTGCCGCCTAAAAGACGACAGGGAAGCGACGCAGCAGTTTCCTGTGCGATTCAGACCAATGGTATGCTTCCCTCGCTGCGATTCATGATATGGATAAGCGGACGCAGCAATTATCGCTTGCACGGCACAAATCGCACAGCCAGCGCCTGATTCTCTGCCATTGCACCTTTTCAGCGGCAGCATACCCGGCTAACTGAGTAGTTCGTTTGTAGACGCAATGTTTGAGGGCCCGGTAATCGCGGAGCGCAAGCGCACATGTCACGTGGTGTTTTTTTTATGTCGTATGCATCTGCAATGAGCGAAAAAACGCTAATACTTAACAGATGGAAAGTAAGAAACTGTTCATTCGGACGCTTTGCGGACCCTTCTACTTCTCATTGGAATTTCTTGCCTATCTTCATTGCTTCGAAGTTGGTTAATTAATTTCGGCTAATTATATAATTAAGCGCAACACAAAAATATTATGACTTGCTCCGTACTGTAGGCAGCAACATGCATGTGGTAGCGTCGTATCTGAGTGCCGCGGCATATTTTTAATCCCTGGCTTAAGTTAGCTGAAACGCGCTGCGTAACTGCTGCACAGCATCCAAAGCCCTTCATTAAGACAGCTATAAAATTCCAATATGAGAGGGTGTCAGAGCAAAAGACAGTACCTCTCCAATACTATTCACGACCTGTTTAATGGAGGCCTTCAGAGACTTCAATCTTGGAGCATTGGGGGGGTGGGGGGAAGAGTTAATGGCGATTTAATAATATCCGATCCGCTGATCATATAGCCTTGCTAAGTCACTCAGCGAATGAACTGCAAAGCAGGTTCAATGACTTAGACAAGCAAAGTAGAACGTTGGTTTAAAAATTAATTTTAAGAAAACTAATGTAATGTTCAGCATTCACGGAAGGGAACAGCAGTTTGCAATTGGTAACTAGACGCTGGAAGTAATAATGAGATTGCGTCTACTTAGGGAAGGTAGTGATCGGAGATCGGGATCTCGGAGTGAAATACCGAGAAGATTAAGAAAGGGCTGGAGTGTATTTCGCAAGTACTTTAAGATCATGATTGGCGGTTTTCTAGTAACCCTCAAGAAAAGTATACTGGGGGTCTCAGATAACTTTAGCCAGGGTTTTAAAATATAGCGAGGCACTCTAAAACGAAGCCAACCGATGGATGTTTTGACTGTAAATGGAACAAGTCACAATTTTTGCATTCTGCTTAACGGCTTAATTAGTCAAGATTAATTAGTCAACTTCAAGCGACGAATTGGGAGAAAAAAATTCCAATTCGAAAGTTGTAGAACGGTCCACAAAACGTCAGATTTAACAGTTTCTAACTTTCTCTCCATTACATACTACTTTTTTCCGCCTACTCCCATGCGCGCGAAATACAAAAATATACCGCATGACATGCCCGCTTGGGCGCCGCGATTGCTGTGCCCTCAAACGTTCGGAATACAAACCAACATATCATTTAGCCGCGCGTGCCGTTGCTTAAAAGGTGACAGTGCAGCGACACAAGCACTGCGCGATTTGCGCCCGCAATATGCTTCGCTCAGGGTAGTCGGAAGCAAACGGAGCGCTTATCGCTTGCGCTGGCGTAAACCGCACAGCCAACGCCTGCGTCGCTGTCCCTTCAGCACTTACGCGGCAGCGCACCCGGCTAAATGATCTGTTCTTTTGTAGGCGGAGCGTTTAAGAGCACTAAAATCGCGGTGCGCAAGTGGGCATGTCACGTGGTATTGTTTTTTATATTGTGGGCATCTGCAGTAAGCGAAAAGAAAGTAATACCTAACAGATGGAAAGCTAAAAGCTGTTTAGTCAGCCGTTTTGTCGACCATTCTAACAGTTTCGAATAGAAATTATTTGCCGAACTACGTTGATTGCGAACTTGGTAAATTAACCTTGGCTAGTTATGCAGTTAAGTAGAATATAAAAAGAGTTTGTCCTGCTCCATGTAATAGCCAGCAGCATGCATTTGGTCGTGTCGTAATAGAGTGCCTCGGAATATTTTTAAGCCCTATCTTAATAGCTGGTACAGTGCACAAAATTTTTGGTGTGGTTTATGGCGGTTTAACGTCCCAAAGCGACTCAGGCTATGAGGGACGCCGTAGTGAAGGGCTCCAAAAATTTCGACCACTTGTGGTTCACTGACGTGCGCTGACATCGCACGGTAGAGGAACCTCTGGAATTTCGCCTCCACTGAGATTCGACCCCCGCGGCAGGGATCGAATCCGCGCAGCAGTTGTATGTCACCGGTACTCTCCTATGGAGCAGGAACGTGGAAGCTATCGAAAAAGGATCAACATAAACGGAGGACAGCACAGCGAGCCATGGAGCCGGAAATGATAGGCGTAACGCTAAGGGAAGATAGCAGAGTGTCAGGGAACGAACAGGAGTTAATGATATCCTAGCCGAAATCAAGAATGGGCATGTCAAGGTCATGAATGTGAAGGCAAGATAACCGATGGTGGCTCATTGTAAGGGAGTGGATTCCAGGAGAGGGCAAGCGTATCAGGGGCGGCAGAAAGTTAGGTGGGCAGATAACAATAAAACGGTATTCACATGAGCGATGCAATCCCTCCGTAAGCCAGGACGATTTCGCACACGTCACGCACCCGAGAGACAGCACAGCGACGAAGCTTCCGGTTTTGCACCGGGGGCCGCCGCCGACGGAGGAGGAGAGCATGCATTCGGACTGTACGTTCGGTCGCGTGTCTCCGGGAGTTGCGGCGGCACTTCGACTTAGGTTCCAGGTGTAGGGTGCAACCCGCCGCCATATTTTTGCGTCTCTTTGCACTCTGTTTCTTTCTCTCTCTTATCTACCTTGCGTTCGCGCACCTGTTCTTTTTTTCACCTCTTGTCTTTATACCTTTTTGCCAACGATGTGTTGTGACGTGCACGACCTCGCTTCGTCAGCATGGCAGCAGACCTACTGGCCTACATTAAAAGGACTACGCCAGGGGGTATTAATTTGTCCTCTTATTTTCTTTTCGACCCTTTCATTTCTGCCTGCACAGACCGGTCGCTTCGCTCGTCAGCATCCCTCTCGACTGCTCACCACTCTCGGTGTGAATTATCAATCCCGGAGCAGAGGTGGCTTTTGGCCGACCGGTGACGTCGCGCTCACCCTCTCGACGTCCATCCGCGCCGTCGACCACCGCCTGAATAACGCTTAAGAAGTTTGCTGGGATACGGTGGCTGCGGCTGGGACAGGATGCTGTTAATTGGAAAAAGGTGGTAGAAGCCTTTGCCACACGTCCCTATGCTGCCAACGGCTATGTGTCATCAGTATTTTTCGAGATTTAAGTTCAAGTTCGGGATGAGGAGGTGTTTTTATCACCGAACGACTGCAAACACCACGGCAATATCAACACTGCGGCAGATGCCGGAGCTCGTACTTAGTGCGAAAAGGCCTTGAGAGAAAGCTGCCAGATGCCTGCTTCGGTATAAGGCGTAGAGGAGGCTATGTATAAGCAGTGCGCTTTTGCGTCTGTACCACGAAGACACGACGTTTGCACACACCTTAGTAGCATTTTTGGTCTTGCTAACAGTACCGGGAGCCCTATTTAGCCTCTGGAGCCCTGTTGTCTCTAGTGTGCCCGATATTCAGCCAGAATATGTCATGGCTCATGTGACCACTCGAAAGCCATTGTAGTCAGTCCTGTATCGTTCTCCATGTTTCGACTCGAAGTGTGCTTGTATCGAATGCCGGTATACCACGACAGCTTATTGCCGCCCCCAAACCATCTGTTCTGCCCTAGAGACATTCGCTGATGACATCGAGGTGTACGCTGGTAAGAAGCGAGCCTAGTGGGACAATTACTATGCAAAGCAGCCTTTGTACCATTATTTCACACCGTTTTTTTTTGGGCCATTAACGGCCCGGAGGAATTACATGAGAGGTGGGCGTGCTTGGAATGCTGGCAAAACAAAGAAAAAAAGTATAGAAGAAATTAGAAACTAAAAGAAATGATGAGAAACAAACGCAACGGAACAATGAATAATGGTGTCATGGTCATCTTAAATTCATTAAACGCCTTCTGTCTGCTGCATACAAACAAACGGAACACAATTAGGGTCCGGTTAATCGCTCAGAGAAAACAGTTCGCGGAAAAGGTGGCCTCATTGTTATTGCTTTCCATCAGTACACACGATTAGAAATCTATATCTATAGTTAAATTAGTACGTTGGTGATGAAATTCATGAGCACGAATAAACGCAAATGGTCGCACACTTACCACTTAAAACCACGGAGTAAGATAGATAAGAGCGCCGACTACGCTTCATGGAGATGCCGAGTGTTGCTACAAAGCAGATAGCGTGGTGGCGCATTTGAGAGATGTCGCTCGGATTAGGGATTTAACGAAGATGACACATGTGCTGTGTGTGGTAAATCTGTAGAGACAATAGAGCACTTCATACTAAAATGTGATGGTCTCCATCCCGATGTCGATGCAGACACAGTCACTCTTCCTGAGGCCCTAGGGTTTAGAGATAACAATAGTCATGTAAATAAACCTCCGGTGGAATTGAGCAAAAAGCGATTAGAAGATAGGTGGCTCAAAAGCAGAGAGGTAACATAAGGTTAAAAGTGTAGGAAGGCGTATTTAAAGAAAACGGCGAATTTTAATAACTTTCAAAACAGTTAAACAAAAATAAAGAAAAAAACCGCTGAGCATGGCGGCAACTGCCATCACCCCGTTTCAAAGGAGACGCTCCTACCTCCACCCATCCATTCAAGGCCCTCCCGCCGTACTCACGTCTCGTCGGCGCTCTGGCGGTTCCCCTGTTCGTGGTCTGCGCATGCGCCATGGCTAAAATCGTGGTCGTCTGCTTCACGGCGCTGCACTGGCGCCTGTCGAGTCATGTGCCCCGGGTACACGCACACGGCAACCAAAGCGCACGCGGGCTGCGTGCAGACGGCCTGGTGTCAAGCGAGGTTATTGGGCTGCCTTCCTCATTGAACATGCATATTGCGCAGCTGGCTGCATGGTACGCAATGTCAGTAACAAATGAAACACGAACGCAGAAGCATTAGCGCCTGAAGGAAAAATTAAAGCGAGGTTGAATAACAATTCTAAACAACAGTCATCGCGCTTCAAATTAAATGTAACCAGCGTCAGCGCTCATATCGTTTTCTTTCTCGCATTTCATTTGTTGCTGATGGCGCATAGGCCGAGCCATCAAGAAAAAAAAGGGTTAGGTTAGAAATGAAACAGGTTTCCGCACGCTCAGTGATAAGCACGATTCCACTCGTCAGTTTCCCAGCTAGCAGACTATGCGCAAAGGCCGCATTCCTTCTGCTCTTCGCTCGCGGGCTGCCACAGCACTTCGTTTCGCATCAACGTCGGCAGATAGCGCGTTGATGAAGCTATCTCTGCAAGGAGAATAGGAGAGGAGAAAACGTGTACCATCCCGTTTGCAAAGCCGCCTCTGCGAGCGAAGGGGAACAGAGGGAGACAATACAGGGCAATGCTGAACACCGGACGCGCGCTGGGCCTTCATGGAGCAAAAACAAACACTCCGAATGCATTGCGGCGCGCCAGAGTCGGCGCTCCTATCTTAATCCTGTGACCGCAGCGGTGGCCAAGTGGTTGAGCATCCGCCTCGCATGCGGGAGGTGCGGGGTTCGATCCCCAGTGCCGCCGGGTACCCACCGGTGATACAATGGGTACAAGCTTTCCCCTGGTCTGGTGCTCGGCTTATTTAGGGTGAAATGCTTGGGAAATGGGTCTCTGACCCCACCTTGAGAAAAAGAAAAAATACCTTGTGACATGGCGCTCTTTGGCCATAGCTGCCCTTGCGCCATAAAAATCCATAATCATCATCACCTATCTTAATCCGTGGTTAAAACTAACCCGACAGCGACTGGCAAACTTTTCTAGCTTGTTTCTTGCGCAAGTACAAAAGGAACCGCACACAATAGATGGGTCGTGCTTACCCACCGCGCTAAATGCAGAAAATTTCTTTTCAAGCGTTGTTATTCGCCCGTTGTACAAGAGTGTTTGTAGTCGACGTCATTTATTTTAAATTCTCTAGCCAAAAATAGGGTCTACAGTCTTCCTACCTGCTTACAAACCGGCAGTTTTGAAACGCTAGGCAGCGATTTCTTTCCTGTCTCTCACTTAATTGTTTGCACCCTCGAGGAACGAAAGCCCGCCTCACACAAGGTTGCCACCATCGACAAAGGAGCACAAACTTGTAGCCAAATTTTAAATATAATCGACACTCTTCTTAGGCTGCTCACAAGAGGAGCCCTCTGTAGGCCCCAAACTGCATTACCTGAAGTGCTCCTCCAGGTGAGTAATCCCTCTGGGCGAAGGAAGGCGCAGACACCGTGCGAAACAAGGCTGGGGAAGCTGGGACAAAGGGAGCCGCCCGGCAGCGCTCTCTCCTAAGGTGCTCCATACCTTAAAGGAACTTTCTGCCGCTGCTCAACCACTTGCCAAGGACACCAGGGAAGGAAAGCCAGGCCTGTAGACAGGGATGCCGGAACAGTCGCGCTTAACTTCGAGGGCGTTCGAATACATTCTTTCGCTACTTTATTCGGTTTTCTTCTGCGGGAAGGACCGAGAGCTGGTGCTGCTGGCGGTCTCTTGCGGACGGTGACAAATTGTGAAACACAGGGAAGAGCTAGTAACACCTGACGCCTTAATATTTTTGTTTCGGCACAGTCACATAAGCCAACCACCTGAAATGTCTGAAAGTACAAATGGACGTTCATGCTCCATCAGCTGGTAACTTTACCAGACCACGACGAAGAAGTGCCACAGTAAATTATTTCCTGAAGTCACGCACCCGCTAACTTTTACTGGCCATAGTACTTGTGCACGGTGACCACGTTGATTGCGGGTGCTCGTGAGGCAGTCGGTGGGTACGATGCAGGCCAGTGCGCCTCTAAGAGCTTCGTCTGTCAATGTGCCTTGAGATTCAATAAAAATAGCCGCGGCGCACTGGCATAACAATGAGCACTGGCATAGCAGTGAGTCTGGTTGAGACCCCAAATTGGACAGAGATGCATTCGTATCCTTTCACAATTACACCAATCATTTAAACTGGAAAGAAGAATCCATCCGCCACCAGACACAAAAAGCTCGACAGAAGCCAGGAGGCAACGCGGCGTCGGCTCCAGACGCGAGTCTTCTTTCGCGAGTCTTCTTTAGCCTGTCGAACCCGCCGCGGTGGCTCAGTGGTTAGGGCGCTCGGCTACTGATCCGGAGTTCCCGGGTTCGAACCCGACCGCGGCTGCTGCGTTTCGATGGAGGCGAAACGCTAAGGCGAACGTGTGTTGTGCGATGTCACTACACAATCAAGATCCCCAGGTGGTCGAAATTATTCCGGAGCCCTCCACTACGGCACCCCTTCCTTCTTTCATTCCCTGCTTTATCCCGTTCCTTACGGCGCGGTTCAGGTGTCCGACGATATATGTGAGAGATACTGCGCCATTTACTTTCTCCAAAACCAATTCCTCGTACGGCGCAGTTCGGGTCTCCACCGAGATACGTGAGACTGGCGTCACTTCCTTTTCTTAAATTGTCCAATGAACAAGGCGTCGCGCCGAACGGGTGATGGCGTTCCGTGGACTCCTTGGCAAAGCTCCAACTCGCTGTCGCGTCCCACTCTTGGAAGACGAAGCTTAAGCGTGCTACATTTTTTTTATGTGAAGTAATTTATTGTTTTTTATTTGTAATTTGTTTTTTGTTTGTTTAGTTTGCTTCTTTATTTCAGTTTTTTTTCATATAGTTGCTTAAGAACAGTTGCTTAATCAAGTTTACATTTTTATTTTATTTACTACACAACTTATGATTGACAGCACTTGCGGACAACTTCCGTGTACAGCTTCCGCCTACAACTTTCGTCTACAACTTTCCTACACCCACTCATGACCCAAGGAAGGCCTTCGCCTTAAAAAAAATATGTGGAGTTTAACGTCCAGAAGCGCACGTTAGCTATTAGGGACGCAGATTCGGAGGCCTTTATATGAATTCAGACCACCTGGGGCTATTTAGCGCGTATTTACATCTCACTGCACACGGCCATTTTTCTATTTCGCCTCCATTAAAATACGACCACAACGCGTCCGCACTCTAAGAGGCATGGTTATTTCCCAAATGCCACTTTGCGTTTCTTTTGCGCACAGGCTGCATCCCTTACCATCTCCTCCGCCGCCGCCACAGGATTTTTATCGGAGAGTCATCTGGCCGCACAGTTCGAGCGTTGGCCCGCGCGTCGACCTTGAGATCACCCATCTTCCTTCCACAAGCCTCCGTCCGGCGACTAACAACACGGCGACTAACAACAGCAGGAAACAACAAGCTGAAACGGAACGTTTTCTACGCGTCACAATTCCAAGTGAACAGATTTACTAAACATTTTGCTATATCCCGCTCGTACTTACGCAGCATGCCCGCTTCAAAGTTTTCCGGGTCTCGTAAAACATTCATTTCCGAGCCTCTGACGAGAGCGTTAGAACTAGGCTTCTTCATGCGTCGTCCGCGTACACCCGGGCACTCAACAAACGAGAGGTTGCGAATCTATCGCGCGGGGTTTTCAAGGATATCTTAATCCCTCATCTCATCTAAGCTCTGAATCATGAAAACTTTCACTGGTTACTTTTTGCACAAAAACGATGAACAAGGCAGCCGCAGGGGAGACTTTCTTCTGCTAGCAGACGACGCACTCTCCGCGCTGGACCATTTCTGGCAAGAGCAGCCCAATGCTGCCCGCATGCCTCCCGCTGATTGCGGTACTTTCAGAGTTCCAATGACTTTAAGCGCTCTTAGAGATACTCTGCATGTTCCCAGAATTGCGCGTTTGTTTTCCCTTCGCCGCTCGCACCTCCATTGGCTAAACGCGAACACATGGTCGAAGGGCAACCATGTATTGCGGAGAAGTGAACTCATTTGCATCGTTTAGCATTAGACCATTGCTGACAGTCCAATGGTGCACCTACTCTTTTTGTCCTTTGCGGCATTCTGTTTCGTCCGATTGCCCATGTAAATCGAAAAAGATACCTCCTTGCAAATAGCACACAAATTTATCATAAGTGTTCGTCGATTGTTAAAGCTATTGCGATTTGTGGCGTTTATAAATGATCGCGCCACCCATCCACGACATAGCGATTATTTTTTTCGTAGCACATTGATATGTGCCCTGGTGCAGCGCACGCATTCCTTGCAAGCTGTGTTATTCATTGAAACAGGAATATGCCTACAATAAAGCAGTTTGGCAGCCACAATTAAGCCAATTGAGCCTGCACTCACCCTAATCACAGCACCAAGTCCGCCTCCTGCTTACAAGAGTTGCGGCGTTTCCTAATAGTTTGGATGCTTGGGGGAGCAATATGGCGGACATACGCGCTACTCAAGGCACTATACAGTGACCCTAGCTTGGAAACTAGGTGCGAACCGGTAACGATGCGAGAGTGTCGTATTCTGATCTACATAGTAACTCCAAGTGCAGTGAAAGCACAGCGCGCGCTTCGCTAGAGGAAGCACGCGGTAGTCCAGCGTCAAACGCTCATCCCAGCGCTTCGAGAAGCAGTGCGTCTCCAAGCTTATGCGTCTGGTATTCATACTGCTCACAGCGCAACATAGCCGGCACGAAACACGAAGGTAAAGACGAACAACGAACGACGAACGTGCCGTGTTACGGCTACGGCTACACTGTTCTCACTTCGAGTAATTGATGAATTCTCTCTCGTCCTGCTATAAGCTTGCCGTCCCGGTTAGCTCAGTTCGTATCGCGACTGCTCCGCTGAAGCGGTGGTCCCGGAACGCATTTTTCTTTAACTGCGGAGTTTCTGAGCAAGCTGTGTAGCTTTCGTCTGTAGCTGTACGCCTGCGCTTGGGTCTATTCCAGTGAAAAATTACTCCTTTATTACAAATGTACTCAACCTTACGGGATTCCCCTAAACGTCTGACTCACATTTTCACTTGCAGATCAACAGCGAGTGGACGTGTGAAATGAACGTTTTGCAGCACTATTTATCCTGCTCGTGCGAGGAATTGGACAAAGGTTCGCTTAAAATTATCGTTCTGACATAGCACACTCGTGGCGCGGACAGCAGTGGTAATAAACAATGCAAACGTATTTGGGTGCGCCGAATGGCGACCAGCAAATGTCGCCTTGTGGAGCAAGCTTCCTAAAGGCAGTATGAGTAAGGAGTACGGCCACTCCACCTCAGCAAAGATTTAGAAAATAAGTGTTAGCCGGCCTTCATGCTCTTACACTTACATTCATACTACTTCCAGGCGTTTAGCGATGTAGAGTTATTGCTATGCCTCGGCTGTGGAGTCGAAAACGAAACGACACTGCGATTTTGTCAGTGCAAAGGCGGGCGCGCTTGCTGACAAGAAGTGAGTGCACAATTACATTGACATGCCATTTGTACCGCAGCACGCATGCATGGAGCACTGTTGAACCCGGACATATCGAGTTCGAAGGGAATAGCGAAATATTTCGATGCATCGATAATTCGATGTATGCAAATGTTAATAGACAAGCTTATCTGTAGCTTAGACGCAAGAATACGCTGCACCCACGCTAGTGACGCGCTTCTTACTGCGACATGCCGCCCGCCAGCATTGGCAGCGCACCGCTCCCTAGGCGTTGATAGGCCTAACGTGCTTCGCATCGAAGCCGCAGCGGGCAGTGCTTTGAAACTATCCACTTATTTTCATGAGATGCCTTATCCTGTTGCCATTGCAATAGAAAAGAATGAAATTAAAATTGAGCTACTGTTCATTTCCTTAAGGCCTTCGGCAGCGAAAGACTTCAGGTGAGGTTCGCGTCTAAGCTTTTGATGGGTTGACTTCTGAGCATTACAGCGATGGGGCGCATGAATTCTGTACAGGAGGTCGAACGCCACCCTCACGGAACTCCCAAATTAACCTGGTCACAAGGCTTCACTGCGCTAGAGTTTGAAACAGATGCCCACGGCATCGCAGACGGTGCGCTTCCGTGTGCGAAAAGTAGTCTCAGAGAGCCGGAAGGAGAAACGTCACTTCCAAGAGCGCGGCTCGCAGTTCGATATATCGAGCGAACGTCGAAATTTCAGTTCGATATACTGGGCGACTTTCCCGTAGCTTTGTGCAGAATTTGAAAGGCGATAATTTGTGCTCTCGATATAGCCAATAATTCGAAATATCCGGGTATGATCTATCCGGTGTCGACTGCTTTGTCCTTTTTGCGTTTAAACAGATATAAAAATGTTAACGCGCTCATTAAATAATTTACTTTATACTGTATACTTTTCCTTTATTTATTAATTACCGGTTTTTCAAAGAGATGCGTTTCGTCGAGCCGGAATGACCTGTTCTTTTAAACTAACTGTCACCAGTAAGGAAATAAAAATATTGTCACGCGTCTTCGTAGAGCATCGACGGAAGAAGACGAAGATCAACGGTTGGATGGATAGGTAGATAAAAGCGTCGCGGTCCTGCTTCGATCGGTCTCTCTGTAAATAAACCCGCGTGCGTGCTAAGCACCTAACAATATGAATTGCTGGGCGTTGATTTTCGAATTTTAACCCTTATGCGGCGCTGAAAAATATAGGTCCGGTCGTTCCTTCTGCTGCTTGGTCACCAACGAAGACATCTTTTGAAACCCTGCTTCTTTTTGTTTCAGTCAGTGGAAAGATGCACCTCAGTACAACTCTTCTGGGCTGTGAAGTACAGGAGGAACTGTCGCTGAACAATTCCCAAATTGTGGCAATGTAAGTACCCTTTCGAATGGCACGCTGATTCCGCCTTCCTGTCCGCGACTTTGAACGGCATGCTATTAAGAGATATGTAGGAGCAGTTTAATGGCATGTTATAATATTTCCTTTCTGGACGGGAGATACTGCTTCCTCCTTCCAGTCGTACCGATGCGTAGACATATTTATTTATTTATTGTATTTATTATTGATACCCTAAGAGCCAAATGTATTTGACAAGGGAGTGGTTATAAATGATACACAGGAAAGAAAAACGAAAACTCAGAATAATACATCCCTCATGTTCCTGGTTATACTATTCACTGAAAGAAGTAAGCACAAGTTGTAAACGCAAGATAAAAGAACAAAGAAAGGTAACAAAAGGTAAACAAAGGGGATGGAGAATAATAAGTACATTTGTTGTGAGCCTCAGTACACAATGTTAGCTAAACTGTTACGGAAGCCCAGGTTGTCTTGAATGCTGGCTGTCGACCCGGGAACGTGGTTTCAATCTTCTGATGCACAGGGAATGAACAACTTTGAAAAAGTTGTTGCTTCGCTTGACATTATGCTGACTTTGTGAGGGTGATCTATCCGTGGAGAGATGGAAAACGGAGGAAGTATGATTTCATCTCCTAGAATAGAACAGTTGTAAAAAATGCTATGAAATAAACATTACCGTGAAAATTTTCGACGGAAGGCTGAAGGTGGGTTTAAAGCGTAGACAGACAAAACACAGGAAGAAACAAAGTGACAGAACGGAGGAGGGTTAAGCGTTTTTTTTTTTTCATGGAGGTGACACTTGCAGTACGCTTAAAGTTAGGGAGGATGAAACGGGCGGTGTTATTTGGACTTGTTTAAGCGCATTAATTGGATTTGTGTGGCTGGGCTTCCAAATTGCAGATGCGTAATCTATTTTGCTACAGACAATGACTTTATATAACGAGTTCTAGGAAAGTAGAGGAATTAGAGAAATTGTGGCGTATATAGCCGACATGCTGTTATCATGGTTAATTATGGCGTTAATATGGAGGGATCAAGTTAGAGAAGAAGATATATAAAATCCGGGGTAGCGACGCGACGGCCTCGAGTGTGGTATCATTTAGGTAATATGCAGCGGTTGTAGATAATGTGCGGGAGACAGGTAAAACTATGAATTTAAATTAAAGTAAGTTGCGTTAGCCACAAGTGTCACCATGCTGACAACGTCGGTACCTCGTTCTAAAATATACGTTGAAAGTCTGACGGCGGGAGGATGTGTCGCCAACAAGTCAAATGATATATATCTTATCGCTTCCCTGACAGATACTCGCCGTCCGGTGTACCGCACCCTACTGAATCTATTTTCTGCCTTTACTGCTGCATCTACGATTTATCTAATAGGGTTGTATGAATACCTGCAAAACCGACTCAAAATAACGCCGCATAAGAGCGCAACTTCACTGCACTAACCAGTGTTAGGAGAGCTATTGACCCGCACAAAGCGCTGATGGCTGGTGCAAATGGAGAAACTACGGAGAAACGCGAAGTTATCCGTGCCTACGACGCGTGTCTGCGGCGCGGGTTTGGAGTTTTCTGGGCTTGCGACGGAACTCCTGGAGACGGACACACACGCTAGGTTACGAGATCGAGTGGCCAGTCTAAAACACTGGGCTCGGCAAGCTGAGCTGTAGCGGGGCCATTTAACCCTGCCCAGCCCGTTTGAAATGTGCAGCATGGATATTCACGAGTGCTTAAAACGCACAGAAGAATAAAATATGTGGGCACGGTGCTGCTCAGCACCTGCGGCATTTCAAGCTTTGTCCTGTCACTAAATGCATTCTCGGCAACAAAGACGAAAATGCTTCTCTTGGACCCCTGATGACCGTCATACTGCTTATATTACAGGTGCAACAGATGCAGGATCTTCATACCAATATTATACTACCTTCTCAGGAATACTTTCACGCTCAAACTACTAGCGCCGCTGGGGCTCAGTCGTTACTCCGCGTGGCTGCTGACCCGAAAGACGCGTGTTCGATATGCAGCGCAAGAACAGCTCATGCATGAAATGCTGCTATATTTTTAGAAGAAAAATTTCTAAATCCTATACTATTCAACAATGTTACAAGTGAATTCTATTGGATGTATCCTCTAAATATTAAATTAACAAACGATGTGACAAACTTAGCAAGCTTCATAATAGAAAACGGTCTTACGAACACCAAACCTCGGCTCAATTTATAATAAATGGAGCGTCAGACGACAGTTCTGTTTTACGTCATGCAGCAAGGTGTATTAATTGTGCTTGTTTGTCAATAAATCTTTAATTGGAAGTAAGCGCTCGAGTTGCCAGGTCCTTCTTTGTCCCTGTTTTTTGCGCTTGTACATGATTGCAATGCACCAACTCGCCCAAAGATCTGTGCTCTTGAAATTCTGTTTACTCTATCTTTACCACCAGATGCTCGGGCTTAAATCAAACAGTCTTCGCCGTGCCAGTTCTGTCGTGATGAACTCGTTAAAGGTGTAAGGCTTCAGGAAAGTAATTTCGGGAAAGATGAAAAGAAGTCGCCTTGGCTTCACTATTGGTGGCTTCATGTGCTTGATGTATTTCATGCAACGTTCGTTTAAGATCTGAGGTTGAACGTGAGTGCTCTACGTCTTCTTCAACTAAATATTATCGCCCTTAATATGACCTGCAACGTGCGGCAGTAGTTCGTGCGCTCAAGTTTGCGCTTCATAGCAATGAAGCTGGCGAAGTACACAGTGCTAAATAAGGTAAAGTAATACAGGGAACCTTTCTCTTTCGCTTAACAGCTATGACCCTGAGTTTTCAGTGGCGGCACTCGTCGCGCGGCGTGAAACGACGAGATGCGCATGCGTATTGTGTATGGCACTTCAGACTGATTGCGAAGCAGGGAACGGGGGTCTTGTCTCGTACGCATTGTAGCTTTATACTGGATCACACATTGACGGAAAGAACCTCGCACGATTAAGAACCGCACAGAAATTTGGAGATATTGCTTTTCAAACTCATTTTCGCGAATTTTCGTTTCAGAGCAATTCTGGGTGCATTTATTGCAGCCGTCCTCACGGCGACTGCTTGTGACCTCATCCTGGGCTCCTTGCGAGACCGTGGCATATATAAAGAGAAACAAGGTACTGCTCCGACATTACTTTCTGTGCGAAGGCCTCCGAAAAATGGCTGCGGCACTTTCAGGATTTATTTTCACTACTGAACTAAATGTGCTTCCGCTAATAGATTACTGTTTCCAGCTGCACTTGATATACGCGACGTCCTTGATTTGCAGGTACTGCCAACTTAACTCTCGACATGCCCTCCTTTCTCGCACATTTATGCACTGTTAGACATAAATGTTACGACACTGGAAATTCGCAAACTGCTTTTTCATTGTTAGCGCTACAGTCTTTGGGCATACCAACGTCAGGGAACGCCGCAGAACACCGTTTGTCTGAGGGACGGAAAAATGGCACTGCATTGCGCGTATCAACTATCTGCGTTCATTGTTGCAACACGAATTAGCAGCTTTATTAATGCTGTCCTGAACACTTTTTCATAACGTATAAACGCTCCATAACAGTCACACCAGTGGCAAGTGGGGCATGAAGAAAGCTCTCCGTGCACGCCTGAATACGTTCTCAGAACATCGCACGGTCCCTACCCTCATCCAAACGCAAAATATTACATATGCATGTAATCATTTGCTACCTCACTAGGGAGCAGTAGACGAGCACAGCTTAGTTGCACGTTAGCTACAACAGTGTAATGATAAGGCGCTATATGCGCACGTAGGCCTTTTTTTTCGTTTCCCGATCTTAAAAAACTTAATTCCAAGTATGTATGGCACAAGACATCCGTTAAGCATGTTGAGCTCAGCTCGTTCGATGACATCGAAAAAACACTTACTTGTCCTGCATTCGATGCGAGTATAGTGAAAACATCGCTCATGTAAGTTGCCTATCACAGAGAATGTGACAGCTGAAGAGGTTTCGATGCGGCAGGAACGAAATGCTGACCTTTCAGTCTATACCCACAGAACTGGGCGGACTAGTTCTGCGAGTATCAGAACCATGAGTTATGGAGAACAGCGGCACATTTCCCAATCAAGCGTGGACCTTGTCATTCTTCTTTAAACGTTGTGAACAAGCAAGGCGCTGACTCGCGACTTTGTTTTTCAACAGCGAAGCAGCAAATCGAGGTCAAGTTGTGCACCGCCGTTGAGGCTACGAGGCATGAAATCTGAAGTAGCAGATGGGAACGGAAGACGTGACAAAGTGCAATTTTTCAAACATTACATATCATAAATGTATAGCACAGAAGCTAAAAGCTGCAAAAGCCAAGTCTGTAGCAATTACATGTAATTGACCCATTGTTATGGTGTAAATAATTTCAAGGCGCTTGCTACTTGAGGACTAAAGAGAGTTTGGAGAGCGTCCTAGGGGCGCGTGCCAGCAACCAGAGGTTTGTGCAAAAGTGCAGTCTCAGGATGAAAATTTTAGTTTTTTTTTAGGGAAGTAAATGGCGCAGTAATTGCTTCACCTATCGGTGGACACCTCAACTGCGCCGTAATAGAAGAGAGGAAGGTGGGTGTGGAAGAAGAAAGAGGTGCCGCAGTGGTGAAGTTCGGAATAATTTCGACACATGGGGATCTTTACGTTCCCTGAGATCGCGCAATACACAGGTACTTTCGCGTTTCGCCTCCATCGAATCGCGGCCGTCGCGGCCGGGTTCTAGCCCGAGAACTTCGGCTCAGTAGCCGAGCGCCCTAACCACTGAGCCACTACGGCGCATCGAAGGTGAGCCGATTTTTAAAATTTTCTTAGGGGCAATGTGGTTCGAAATATATCGAACGTCAAAAACACGCATTTGAAAGCTCCTTGAGTGAGATTTCCTGCGTTGCACATTTATGAAGTGGCGGTCCTGCGCGTGATATTGTCAACAAAACTTCTTTAACTTTTATGTCATTAATAACAAAAGCGGCGTCTCTAATTGACCAATTAAAATGCCAGCGGCACAATTTTATAGACATGCAAAGCCCGGAAGCCAACTCAACAAGGTTTGAAAGGCCTATATTCATTATCGATATTTCCAGTCACATTGCCAATTAGAAAAATTAAAAACAGGGCTGACCTTTGATTTCCACGGCCTTCAATTTCTCACTATGGCTTGCCCCCTAAAATCGAAAAGAAAGTTCAATAGTCAATAATGGTTAATTATTCATCTATGCATTAATCCAAATCAGGTACATAATGTCCTCTTCATTGTACAATCCACCAGCACAAACCGCCTCGACTTTTCTCTCACAGTTTTAAAACGAAAATGTATAAACGCTAAAAAAATACAACCTGATATTCAGGCTGTTTGAGTGAAGTGGAACCAGAATTTTTAAAACTGGGCTTTTAGAGGCATATAGGTGGTGTGTGCGGCGTGTTGACGGATGTCAGAAAACATGTCAGCCTTGTTCACTAGTAAGCTAGTTATCAATTTCTGATACTCAACATCTCAACTTATCCGGTTGGGCGACTAATTGCCATTAGAGAGTTTTCACTGCCCGTTAATAACAGCCACATTACATTTTAAAATTTCCAAAACTTGTTTTTTTGGCCGCTGAGGCTCAACAGGTTTTTACTTTCCCGTACACGTTTCAAAGCAGGTGCGCCATTGGCGCGTGCCGCCAAGCCCTAGAGCGGACGCGACTTGGTGGCATACGTGTCCCGTGTACTTTTCCTCACCTGTGCGGCGGAGCTCGCTGCTGCTCACTGCCCTGAGGCCGACGAAAGAACGTAGATGAAATGACACTTGCGCCGCTGTGTGATGTCAGCTGGTGGGCGCTGCAGCGCGCGCGGCAACGACGCGCTTGCTTTGAAACACACACGCGCAAACGGCGAAGTTTCTTGAGCCTCGCCGCCGAAGTTCACCGCGTTGTCCATATTCAAAAAAGTGATATGGCTTAATGGTCAGTTCCAAATTCAAAACTCTGACAAGGCGCCTGACTGTAACATTTATTTGTTTATTTATTTACAACACTGATAGTCTCAATACGAGACCGTAGCATGTGGGCAATCAGTAAAATATAAACTTCAAAGCAATAAAGACAAATACAAGCAGATCAACACAAACGGAACTCCGTGCAGTAAAGAACCACATGAATTCCAGCGATCTCCCTGTCAGCTCTTTTCTTTACCTTTCCGTGCTCTACGCTGGTGCAATATTATAACCGTGGCATCATCATGCAACTTACCTTTCTCCTTTAAACTACAGTAAGAATCATCGTCCTCCGACGGTACGTTGTCAAGTCTCACGGTGCGGTCAAACACCACCATTGCATATTTTGTACTACGCGAACAGAGCCGTGAAAAGCACACGCACTTCCAAATTTCCTTCCCTGTAGCTTCGTTAAGGACGAAATTTCGGCCAGGCGCTGTGTAAAGGCCAGTGTTTGGCCATTCACGTAGAGAATCGCGACGCCAGGCTGTTGCCTCAGCAGACGTGAGAAGACTTCCTGGAGATGGTATCTTGTATAATTTTGGAACCCTTCGTCAGTGCAATTTTCTTCCACACTGCTTAAGCTAAGGAGGGCACGCACTGAACTTACCGGTCGAATTAAGTCGTGGGAATCAAACGCCTTTAGTCAGAATATTATGCGCGGACACTTCTCATGTCCCTGACGGGTTTTCCCTGCAACATATCCCACAGAGATTAGGCGTAGTTGCCCTCTCCATTTTCCAGCCGAAGCTTACGTGTTGCCTCAGACACCTGCCACTTCTTTATGCAGGTGCATCGTTGAAAGCATTCCTCACGTTGTCGGTGCCCAGAACTACAAGCGCTGTTTTCACTGTGGGCACCTCAAAGTCCAGCCTGAAAGTATTCAATGGTTTGCGCATCTGTGGCGTCTTCTGGGTGGTCGCCTTCCACACCTACATATACCCTGACATCAGCACATACCGTGAGTATGCGCGTATGGCCGCATGTAAAAATTTGGACGCTTTACAGAAGGCTGCTGGCAACTTTAGAAAAACAAACGAAACCAATGCGGAATCTCAACGTTGTTAGCCTCTTCCATACACTTTGCCTTTGTGCAGTTTCCATGCAGTATTCAACTGCGGAAAGCTTCGGTCAAGCTCTTCCTGTTAGATTGCTAAATTAGGTTCATTTTCGCCATTTTACGTACATTTTGATTTTCGCCATTTTAGTCAATTTCGCCACAGTTCTGCCCTACAAAAGGTTCTTATCGTTCTCATCCTTCGTTTCGCTTTGCATCCAGGTGCTCTTCGGGAGCTGCAAAAGAATGCTGTCTACATTCCATTCCAGTTCATTAACAACGCCTGGTTGTGCGTTGACATGTTTTTCTTCATCAGGTAGGATGTTCCGATTCTTTAGTGAGTTTATTAATTTCCTGCTCTACATCTCAGTGGACTTTAACACGCTTTGTTATCTCTGTTTCTAAAGCATTGTGCGATAAAGAAGCCTGCGCAACAATCTGGCTTGCCCTTCTCATTCTTAATAAAAGGTGCATACATACCTCTTGTTGAATCCTGGCATGAAAACCGTACGAGAGAGCCTGGAGGTGCCGGGAGTAGACAAAAATACTTCACTTCAAGCATTAAAAAGGGAGAGCTGACCACACCCTAATGTACAAGCTTGAGATAAACCTTGAATTATGGTACTTGATAGCAAGTATGCGCCGCAATTTTTATCTGCTGCGCTGTGCCGCACATTGACTACTCCAGGCTGTTCACCCGATTTAGGGATGAAAAGGCGTCTATCATTGCACTCTAGTCAGTCTATGACACGGTCACAACGCTGGCAGGACTGTGATCGGGCTTTTTTTCTGAACCCAAGATAAATTGATAGCAGCATTAAGAATGTTAATCTAAAGGCAAGCAGCATTAATGACAGAAAACTGGTTTATATGCTCTGGTTGCTTCTCAGATTGTGGTCAGTGCATTCGATGCTGACGGATTGCTGGTATTTTCCGGAAGCAAATGATTAACTGTGTTCTGGTTTTTTCAGTGGATTCCTAATCATCTATAATCAAAGAAAGATACCAGCCAAGGCTAATTTGTACCGATTTTACCTCAAAGGCCTGATTCAGCGCTACTGGAGGTGAGCTGGTGCTTTCTTCTGGTGCCTCCAAAAATTGATTCAGCGAATATCATACGCCTAATTGATTTTGAAGACGTCACTCTAGATATGCAGAATGGTCCAGCTGGCTTCTGGGAAGCTTGAAAAACTGACAACGTAATTTATAAAGGTTTGTCTAGTGCTGCGTTCTAGAGAGTTATATTGGCCAGGTCAGCATAATTTTTTAAATGCGCGTGATTTACCAATTAACAAAACTGTTTTTTTCGTGCTAAATCTAGCGAGAAATTTCAAGCGTAAAACTTCTGAAGCATGTTAAAGAACGTTAATTACAGTTTTCTTCTGGGGAACTTCAACAGGGCTTTTTTTTCGTTCAGTTTAAAAGATAGCCCGTGAGGCTTAAAAGTGGGAGATCACTATGCCCTCCTAGGGCGCGACGTTAGATCCCTAATACGCGCCGTGATTTGAAGTGCTCATTTGAACAAATCTACAAACAATAAACAGGTCACTGAACATATCAGTGATTCCCACATCAGCGCCGGAGCTTCGCTTCTTTCGAATCATGACACAAGTTTTCGGCATTAGAAGAAAGAACGGAACATTTACGGTGGCTCGTTGGCACATATTTCTTTAAAAAGCACACGCACACGCCCTCAGTGTCATGTACAACCAAATAAACATGATAAGACAGTGATAACGAAAAATAACGAATAAAAACAAAACCGTCTTTCCTCCTCTGCATACTTTAAAGCTGATGCAGCCAGCGCTCAACTTCATCAGGTGTGCAGTATTTCATGAGCTACTTTGTTTGCCTGGCACAGCGTATATTTCGCAACGGTGTTGTTAACGTTTATAATAGATTCAAAGAATGTCAGCCTGGACTGTATTTCACAGTTGTGAAACTTGGTGATTTGCGATCCATGAACCTGGACTTAGGTTCTTACCCCAAGAGTAGGTTAGGCCCGAGTCTCTAGAATGGCGCCCCCCCCCCCCTCTTTTTTTTTCATTCAAGATCACTTACTTCATGTCTACGGAAAGAGTCGCTCTTGTGTCTTGCTTAAAATTAGGCGTGCCCACATCGTTCTCCGGTAGCAAATTGTAGAGTCCGAAAGCCCACAAAAATTTGACGTCCTCGAGGAACCGAACGCCTTCAATTTATTCAGTGCGTGAAGGACTAGCGTTAGGAGTTGAACATCAGGCTTCCTCTTGGGTTTTTCGACGAGCAGGAGGAAGAGGCTATCTAGGCTTCTAGCCCTTTCCCTCCCGCTGACGAGCATAGTCGTCATGAGATATTGTACCAATGTATACCAATGAAGGCTACAGTCGCCATAAACAATAATTTCTCACACAGTGAATTGATGGCGACTACACTCGTCCTATTGCACCCAGTTGCAAATTCTGACACTAGATGGCCACACTTGTCCATATTCTGGCATTTCTGCCTTCTCTCACGTTGCACTCCCTCCTCTGACAACCGCGCGTGAAACATGGCTGCGTCGAATATGGACACGCGTAAAGCACCCACGCTAAGATACATAGTGCATACATAGTCCGCCTTGTGCCTAGAGCTGACTTGTAGGGCTGGTGAGGCCCGTCAAGCGGCGTCTCATTCGCTGCTATTTTCTCGTCATCCACAGTTTGTAACCACAAGCTGAAATAAAATATTGATTGATTGATTGATATAATATAATACATAATAGAACCAGTCTGGCAACAAAAATACTTCGCCGCCCGGTAGCTCAGTGGTTATGGCCGCTCGGCTGCTGACCCGAAACACGCTGGTTTGATCTCGGCCGCGGCGGTCGAATTTTGGATGGAGCCGTAATTCTATACTCCGTCTCACAAGTTGTTTCCAGCCCTACGGAAGGTCGAGCTCTTTCCTCCAATCAGGGCTGCAGGAAGACAAAAAGTAGTCCCTCAAATGTTTCAACAGTGTATGACTCTTAACCAAACCATAAGCGCAGCAATTCAAAACATGGTTTGGACTGGTAGATTTGAATGGTAGAGAGTGTTTGTATTACTGGTGAAATTAACAGACAAAGCTCACACGGACACAGCTCTGCAGAGGCCCGCGGCGAGGTAGTGATACGTCTTCATTTTGCAACATGCGTCGGCCGAGTCGGTTCTGTCTCCTTTGCTCCCTATACCGACAGTGCGCTGCTTTCCTAAGCATGCGAAACAGTCGCCTTCTTGAAGCGCTTCGCGTTGAGCGCGGGCACATTTCAGCTACGAAAGCACTCATCTCATGAAGAGGACGGCAAATCTCAGCCAAGTGAGCGAGCGAACGCTTTACCAGTAAACAACGCAGACATTGAAGGCTGGCCAAGTGTTATCACTTAAGAAGCCGGCACCGTTATTGTGGTGGACAACACACCACATCATTCTGTGAAACAAGATAAAGTGCCGCGGATAAGAAGCCTCAAAAAGGACATGCAGGTTTGGCTGTCCGGAAAAGAGTTCGCGTGCAGCAGCGACAAGGTGAAGGCTGAGCTCATGAAGCTTGTCAACGACGTGAACACATGTGAGGACCGATACCGTGTGGACTGCATCGCTAAGGCTGCTGGCAGTCTGGTTGTGCGCCTGCCCCCCTACTACTGCCAACTGAACCCGTTAGAGCTTGTTTCGAGCGACGTCAAGGGTCTCGTAGCCACTCAAAACGAGACTTTTAAGCTCCAAGACGTGGTGCCCCTGGTGTAGCAAGGCATCATACAAGTGACTGCTGAGAAATGGAAGATTTATGTGCAGCATGTTATCAATGAGGAAGATGTAATGACAAAAATGTACCACATCATCAACGATGTTGTTCACCAAGGACCGGCGATTGTTGCCAACCCGGAGAACGACACAACCAGCAATACTGAATAAAGTTGTGATGAGTACGGTGACATGAGCCCCCTGAACGTGTTAACGTTATCTCGCCAGTCAAATGATAAGGACATCATCTCCAATCAGATATGGCAGACACCGTAGTGGAGGGCTCCGAATTAATTTTGACCCTTGTGCGTTGACTTTCGCACAACACATGTGCTTGTTTTGCGTTTCATCACCGTCCACATTAGGCTTCCCCGGCCTTCATTTCACCCAGCTTACTAAAGCAGTGACCACGCTGCAGTAAATAAATGTATATACACATGACAAGAGCTTTGAAAACAAGTGTGACGTGATGACAGAGGAACTGATACGAACAGGTGCTGACAAAAAATACTGGGACCAGTCCATTTGAAACGGGCGTCCGCGTGTCCAAAAACAAACAGAAGAAAGGATGGATGGATGGATGGATGGATGGATGGATGGATGGATGGATGGATGGATGGATGGATGGATGGATGGACGGACGGACGGACGGACGGACGGACGGACGGACGGACGGACGGACGGATGGATGGATGGATGGATGGACGGACGGACGGACGGACGGACGGATGGATGGATGGATGGATGGATGGATGGATGGATGGACGGACGGACGGACGGACGGACGGACGGACGGACGGATGGATGGATAGATGGATGGACGGATGGACGAATGGACGGACGGACGGACGGACGGAAGAATGGATGGATGGATGGATTGGAGGAAGGAACGTCCCCTTTGAAACTGGGCGGTGGTAGTTGCCACCATGCTCAGGTTTTTCTTTATTTTTGTTTACCTCAGCTGTAAATTGTTAATAAAATTAGACATTTTCTTTAAAATACGTCTTCCTACACTTTTAAACTTATGTCACCTCTGTGTGTTTGAGCCACCAATCCTCCAATCGCTCTTTGCTAATTTCCACCGCAGATTTATTTACATGACTATTGTTATCTCTAAACCATAGGGCCCCAGGAAGAGTGACTGTGCATGCATCAACATCGGGATGGATACCATCAAATTTTACAATGAGGTGTTTTATTGTTTCTACGCATTTACACACACAGCACATATGTCATTTTCTTCGTTAAATTTCTTTTTGTAGCTGCGCGCTCTAAGACACCCTGACCTAGCTTCAAAGAGGAGGGCATTGCCTCTTGAGTTATCATAAAACGCTTCCTTCTTCATCTGCGTTTTCCAGTATCGATATAGTTCTAGACTATACTTATTTTTCATTGAATATATCCAATTTTTACCTTCGAAGTTTTTAACCTGTCCTTTAATGCACTTTCTTTCTCCTTCCTCGTATCTGGCAAACTTACTGGTCAGCATTCTAGTTAGTTTCCGCCACTGTGAGTGAATGCTCTTTCTGTATAGATATTTAAATACCTTAGCTGCCAACCTGTTATCGTCCAATTTCCTCAGGCGCTCTTCGTATAGTATTTTACTCGTAGCTTCCCGTGCTTCGAACGATGCCGAGCCCATATACCACTGTACTGCCTCGTTTGTGGTTTTCCCATGGGCACCTAGTGCTACTGTTCCCAAAGCTCTCTGACTTACTTCTAATCGCGACTGAACTCAGCCTTTAAGCATAGAACCTCATTCTCATAAGTAAGCCCTGGCCCATTATTCCTTTCACCTATCAGTACTTCATACCTAATGTACCCCCACAATGCCCTATGTTTCATTATCCCGGCACCTCTTCGCCCTTTTGCTATGAGAGACTGTTCATGCTTTTCCGTGTACATCTGCCCTTCGTAGACCCATACCACGAGATATTTTCATTCGGCCACTCGGGGTATTTCATGGCCTTGAATTGTAAGCTCCTGGTCAGTTGTGCCGTTGAAAACCGTCACCCCTGATTTAGTTGCACTAAAACTGAAACCTAGACTTCTCCTTCGTATCCACAGCAATTAACCAAAGTTTTCAAATCTTCCTAACGTCCGCATACATTAAACCCGGTAGTCATTGCTCAACAACCTTTCCGCCTAATCTGTACGACAGATCATAACCTAGACTGCTTCCTTGTTGCCTTCTTTTCATACTTATCATATAAAGCATGAACAGCATGGTGATAGAGGACAACCTTGCCTTAATCCTTTGTGTACCTCGACATTTGTACTCTTAATTACTTGCCATGTTATTTCAACTTCATTTTCTCGATATATTTCCTCTAGAAAATTAATTACCTCACGAACGACACCTTCATCTTTCAGTATGTTCCACAGGAGTTCCCTGTTCACGTTGTCATATGCCCCGCTTATGTCCAGGAAGGCTAAATACAGAGGTCTGTTTTCCGCCTTATCTATTTCTATGTACTGGGTAAGCACGAACAGGCTGTCATCTAAGCGCCTACCACTTCTGAACCCGTTATGAAGTTCTCCGAGTATTCTACTATTTTCTACCCATGACTGCATTTTTATTTTCACCGCCTGCATCGCCAGCCTGTATATGCCTGATGTTATCGTAGTCGGTGGGAAGGATTTTATGTTCGTCTGATCGTCTTTAATTTAATTAATTTTATTCTGTTTCCAGCTGTGCAGAATTTGCACTCTGGAATTTGCATGACTGCCTCTAATGCTTTTATCAGTGTTTCCTTGCCTCTTGGGACAAGCTCAATAATGAGCTTGATTGGAATTTCGTCTTCAACTGCGGACGTAGATCTTGGAATATTTGCTGGCGCCTTTTTCTTGTTAACTTTGGTCAGTTCTACGCTTTTTTCTATTGTGCTGTCCTGTGTTGCTCCCTCATTTGGGGTGTTTACCCTATCGCCTTTCTTAAATGGCTAAGCTATAACTGATGAAATGGAGTTCACAGCGTCATCTACCTCTGAACATTTGCCCTCGGCATCGTGAATCTGTTCCTGCTTTCTGTGATTCGCTTTGCCCAGCCAGCTTATATGGTTCCAGAATTTTCTTGGCCCCTCTTTAGTTGTATAGCGAACTTCAGCCAGCCAACAATCAGAGGACTGCTTTATTTTAGCCTGGACGAGAACCTGCACTTGCTGTTTCATTTGTCGATAAGATACCCATTTTCGGCCTATTTCCTCTTCAGATAGCAGCGCCCTCTTAGCTTTGTGTTCCCGTGATGCCAACCGTCGTTGTTTGATAGCCTCCCTAATTTCCTTATTCCACCAACTTCGTGGCTTCCTCTTTCCTCTCCAGCGGTCTACTCCTTTTACTTCTTTTATTTTTGTACTACTGAGTAGTTCTGATTATAATCCCACTTTCCGTAGGATGTGTCTCTATTGCTTCCTCTTTGCCGGCCGCTATTTGCGCTATTTGTTCGTTGTTTAATTTCGCGTTCTCTTTTTGATTCCCCTTCATTTCTCTTTTGAGCACGGCTCCTAACTGTAGACTAATCCGCTTATGATCACTACCGAGGCTGTACTTCCCCACTTCGTCTATTTCAATTATTGCGAGCTTGCTACACATCCTTTGCGAGATTAAGCAGTAGTCAATGGTCGTTTGCTGTTACGGCATTCCCACTTAATTTGTCCCTCACACTTAGTTTCTCTATTTATAAAAACTAGGTTCTGTCACTCACAGAAGTCTAGCATCAACTTCCCGTTACAATCTGTGTATTCATCCAGATCCTCGATGTGGTCATTCATGTCCCCCAGGAGAATAATATCGGCGCCTTCTCCAAACTACTTTATATCGTCATTGAGGCACTTATCTAGATCCGTGTTCTCTTGCCTGCATTTGTCTCCTGTCCCTAAATAAACTACTCCTAGCCATGACCTTTTACCGGCAATTGTACCTGATACCGAGATATGTTCTTTGCAAGTTGACTTTATTATTTGCCAAATTGTTCCTTGATGTATCAGCATACCTACTCCTACTCCGTTCCTCTTCGTTGCTGTTCTGTTGCTGCCTTCCCAGAAGTAGCCATCAATAAATGGTGGGTCTTCTAGATCCCTGAGATGTGTCTCGCATAGCACGGATAAACCTACTCATTTGTCCTTTAACTGCTGTTCTATCGCTTACCACTTCGCTCTCTTTCTAACGCCCTGCATGTTTATGTACCGGATCCTGGTGTTAAATTTCTTTTTGTAGTTTTCTTCCTGGACCTCCTAGTGGCCATTTTATTGGTGCCAGCCTCCATTGTTACACTCGGATGGATGGATGGATGGATGGATGGATGGATGGATGGATGGATGGATGGATGGATGGATGGATGGATGGATGGATGGGTAGGTGGGTGGGTGGGTGGGTGGGTGGGTGGGTGGGTGGGTGGATGTATGGATTTATGGATGGATGGATGGATGGATGGATGGATGGATGGATGGATGGATGGATGGGTGGGTGGGTGGGTGGGTGGGTGGGTGGGTGGGTGGGTGGATGGATCAATGGATGGATGGATGGATGGATGGATGGATGGATGGATGGATGGATGGATGGATGGATGGATGGATGGATGGATGGATGGATACGGCTGAACCCTTTAAATCGGGCGGTGGTTCAAGCCACCTAGCCATGACATGAAATTTTACTCTTCTCTTGATTTTAGCCACCAATCAGATAACCTTCGCTTGGTTATTTCTACCCGCTTAAAATCTACTTTCCCTTCACTGTCCTTAAACCCCAATGCCTTGGATAAATCAGCCCCGCTGCTTTAAACTGTAGGGTGAAGTCCTTTACAGAAAAGTATCAAGTGTTCAGCCGTTTCATCCTCCTCTCCGCACGCAACGCTCAACGTGTCTATCTCGTGGTACCTGACTCTCTATGTCTTAGTACGCAAAACTCCCGTCCTGGCCTCAAACAACAAAGAGCTTCCCCTACAATTATCATAGATATTTTCTTTGGCAATTTCCTGCTTAAAAATCCTGTATGTTCCCAGTGCTGATTTCGTCAGCATCCCTGTTTTTCACAGCGCTATCTCTGTTTCTTTAACCTTGTTCTTAACCGATAATTGCTGATTTGCCCCCTTACTGCTGTCCAGATATTTGCTTGTCAATTTTCTATTTCGCTTTCTCCATTTCGTATCAACATTCCTTATATACAGGTATCTGAAAACTTTCCTAGCCCACTGATTTTCCCCATTTTTCTCAATCGCTCCTCAAATGATATCTTACTGCTAGCTTCTCTGCTCTCGAACGACACCCATCCCATATCACCCTGTATCCCCTAATTTGGTGTATTGCCATGTGCTCCCAAAGCTAGCCTCCCTACGCCACGTTGTTTAATTTTTAACCTTGCTTGAACATCTGGTCTCATGCACAGGACCGCATTACCGAAAGTCAGGCTAGGAACCATCACCCCTTTCCAGATCCCTCTTACCACTTCATACCTATTGTAATTCCACAGTGCCCTATTTTTCATGACAGCTGCATTCCTACTAGCATTATTCATTACATATTTTTCATGTTCTGTCAGATACTCAGCACCGTTAAGTATCCACACTCTAAGATACTTGTACTCATCCACTACTTCTAGCCTGAACTCCTGTATTCTATGCTCGCCGCCCTCTTCATTAAATATCATGACTGTAGATTTTTCCTTACTATATTGAAGCCTAATCTATCTCCCTCTTTACTGCATATGTCTAACAACTTTTGCAGGTCTTCCTTGTTGTCAGCCAATATCACTATATCGTCCGCGTATATTAGTCCCGGTAATGTCTGTTTAATCCATTCCCCTTGCTTGAGAAAAGATAGGTTGAAGCCTAGTCCGCTCCTCTCTAGCTTGGTCTCCAACGCTTGCAGATACAACATGAACAACAAAGGAGACAGAGAACATCCTTGTCTAAGCCCCCGCTGTATCTCTACAGGCTCTGATACATTTTTCTCCCATTTTATAAGCACTCTGGTACCTTTATATACATCTTTTAAAATATGAATTACTCCCCCTTCCACATCCAATGTGCCCAGTATGTCCCACAGATACTCTTGATTAACGTTGTCGTAGGCTCCCTTAATATCCATAAATGCTAGCCATAGGAGCCTGTGTTCCTTTTGAGCAATCTCTATACACTGCGTCAATGAAAACAGATTGTCCTCCAACCTCCTTTGTTTCCGGAACCCATTTTGTAGCTCCCCTAGCACCCCTCCTTCTCCACCCAAGCCTGCAATCTGTCCTTTATAATCTTCATCACCACGCTGTAAACCACAGATGTCACTGTTATGAGACGGTAGTTACTTACGTCTGCTTTGTCCCCCTTTCTTTTATATATCATGTTCATTCTACTTAATCGCCATTCATCGGGGACTTTCCCATCCACTATCATTTTATTCACTACCTGTATTAATGTTTGCTTGGATTTTGGTCCTAGCTTCTTTATTAACGTAATCGGAATACCATCTGGTTCTGTTGACGTGCCACTAGGAACCTTCTCTGCCCTTTCCCACTCGCTTTGTTCAAGTGAAGCTATTGCAGTAAGCGGTCTATCCTCCTTCGATAAATTATGTGCAACATTTCTTTCTTTAAATTTTTCTGTCATCCTTGTTCCTATGTGTTTTATCGCTTAATCCCCTTCTAGTCGAATACCCTTATCTGTAACAATAAACCTTTGTTCTAGCCTAGTCTTATTACTCATTGCATTTAGATGCTTTTAGAATTTTTGAGCTGCTTTTCTGTCCTTTTTATTTACTTTTGACATCCATACGGCACCTTTTCTTCTAATTTTCTTATTAATGAAATAGGATGCCTCTCTTCTACACTTTATGAAGGCATCCCATTTTCTTTCTATTTCAAATTCTGGTTCCCCCCTCTTAGAATATCTGTGTTCCCTGGACGCTTCATGACGTTTCTCTATCGCCCTCTTGACCTCCTCATCCCACCAACTCTTGGGTTTCCGTCTTTTCCCTTTTAGCTTTACTCGCACCTTAGCTAGCTCTAGCTCCAATAATCGAGTTAATTTGGTATAAGTCCATTCTGTTTCACTATCGTCAGAAATTACTTTCTCAATTTGTTTGGCTGCTCCTTCCAATTGCTTTTCTGAGTAAGAATTCCCCTCTCAATGTTTATCTCGCTTCAGTCCTACTTTGGTTTCTCTTCCGAAACTCAACTTGATACGCTTGTGGTCATTACCAAGACTTCTGGAACCATGTTCATCTATGCTCATTACCCCTAATCTATTATACATCCTCTGTAACATTAGTGCATATTCTATCGTCGATATTATTCATCAAAGGCATCAAGCGCCACCTGCTGGAGATAGAAGAAAGTTAAATACTAGTACGCCTTCTTTTAGATAGATGAAGCCACCCGTCAATAATAGGGGGGTGACAGGCGCGTAGGAACAGTCATGTAGTGCGCGCTATCCTGATTGGGTGAAAAAGCTCTACCTTTCGTAGGGCTCCAAACATCTTTTGAAACGAAGTATAGAGTCCTGTTTGCTGTGCAAAGTCACTGGACGTTAAAGAACCTCAGGTGGTCGATATTTCGGGAGCCCTTCACTACGGCGTCCATCATAAGCCAAGTCGCATATGGACGTTAAACATTCCTAAACTAAACTAAACCAAACCAAAATTGCTTCGCAGAAGAAAAGGAAAGAAACGCAGCACTGGTGCGAGCGGTGTGGAATCGGCCAATACGTCGCGCCTTGCTTCGATTGCTACCGTACGAAGGTGGCCTACGAACTGTGCTTTAGGAGCTGTGGAAAAGTAGCCGCTATTCATGTGCGCGGTTTTTTTGTACTGTTTTGTTGATTTTTATTCAAATTCTTTTTTTTATAATGCTTCGAGCCCTGCACGACGCTTTTTCGCAAAACACTATTGCCAAGCAGCGAGGCTGTCTTGAAAAACATTTTGACGGAATTTGTAAAATAAGCGAACGCTACTGATTTGAAAGGATGGCGCTGTTTTAATCAGAAAAAAAGTTCTTTCAACTGAACAAAAAAAATTGCGATAAATTTCTTATAATTTTCTTCATTTCCGCGGTAGAGAAAGAGCTAGCCACGCCTTATGTGCAGAAGCTATCATGTGGGATTAAGAACGACGCTAACTGATACGGTATCCAAGCGGCTTCTTTGCCTTTTTTAGTCTGGGCGGATTTCGTGCTGATGTGGTTAAATGGGACGTGTTAACGAAAGAAATTCTTGCCTAAATTGAGGCATTCACTTGACCGGCAGTCGATGCAGCCTCTACTCTCGCCGCGTAGAAGAAAAAAACACCCGCTCGGTACACATTTCAACAGTCTGTACAGACATCGATAATATTTCACAGGAAAATGAGAAGATTCTCTTCAGGCAAAGTAGGTAATTCGTGAGTGGACAAGCGTGTTCCAAGTTCTGGTCTGAATACCAGCTGACTGGCTGGCGAAACAAAACGGAAATAAATTATTTTTCACAAAATCCACATCCCGTTAACTTTGGGCCATTTCTGTACATGGTGATATCAGTACCTTCTTCACATAGCAGGTTGCTCTACTCATTGCCGATGATTTTCCGGATCTTGAGGATTGTACTCGCAGCAGGATGCAATATACAAGAAAACTACAATTCTGGCAGCACAAATTGCACAGCTGCGCCAGAAGAAAACGCGTGTACCTGAAGGGCACAAGGAAAGCTCAAAAAATCAGAAAGAGACGAATGCAGGCAGTAAGGCAGCAGGGTCAGTGGATGTACCGAAATTAAAACCTGCTGCTAGCACACCAATATGTACGACGATTCTAGACACTCTTACGTGTCTGACTCAACCAATTTAGAGCAGAATACATCATGGATAAAAATTGTCCGAAAGATCGGCAATAGATTACACAGTGGAACTGCAGGGGGCTCTCTAGTAAAGCTGGGGAAATTAAGACAAAATTATTATACGGCAAGCGGCATTCATGAGCGGTTTGCTACAGGAACATAATCGATTGTGTCCCACAATAGTATACGTAGGGTACCAGTGCCCTTCCATTCATGATAAAAGAGCAAGAGCAGAGACGGACACTGCAGGAAAAGCTGCCGTCTATATTAGGGCCAACGTTCCCCAAGTGCCACTTGACTTCAGCAAGTGGTGCAACACTCAGCAAGAAGTAGTTGCGGTCCTCGCGCACCCAAACAAAACGAGCCTGATACCACTGTACGTGTACGCTCGTCCAAAAAACATATTAATTAATCTTGGATGGGTTTAACTTATCCGTCAATCATACCCTGGAACTCCGATACTAACAGGTGGAGATCTTAACGCTCCGCACGCAGCTTAGGGATATGATTATGACTCCAAAAGTTTGTATCAAGTTCACACTGCCTTCACAAAAAATGAGTTTACACTGTTAAATGGTTCATGGGGGTTTAACTTCCCACACCAACTCAGGCTATGTTACACTGTTAAATAACCCAGGGGTCGCAACACTACTAGCTACACAACACATTCATTAGGTCTGACGTGGTGGAAGGGCCCCGGTGCACTACAATGCCAGGCAGAATTAGATGCGTCGAGTAGTAGCCATGCCCCCTTAGCATAGGTTTAAATTTGGGACAAATGAGAAACATTCGAAGAGAAAATTCTGTAACACTTTGGGATGGCATACGGCAGGATGCAAGCACTCATGCAGCTGGTCCGAATACTCTTGTGCCCACTCTGCAAACGGTCCTGACGGATCATACCATTACAACGACAGTGAAAGAAGCTCAGCCAACTCCCGACCTTCACCTACTATAACTTTGGGCAAGCCGAAAACAGGCGGAGATACAGGCTGCTCGGCATCCTGATGATGTGCAAAAAGAACTGAGGTAAACCGAGTGACGGCACATGCACGCCTTAATGAAAAGCAGGTGGCTCATAAGGAGTGGAACGACTGGTGCAGTCGCCTGCGCTCAGGGACGACCAACAGGCACTCTGGAGGGCACTCCGCGGTATGTTAAAGGCGCGGCAGATCACAGATAATTCAGAGAGTATTAGGCTCACCTTACAGCTAACGCCAGAGGAGTTCAAAGATCAGGTTTCAGTCCTTTTCTTCCAGAATCATGCACACTATCCGGCTCGTTCATCGACAAAAGACGTGGTTGATAAAACTGGGATAACGTCCCTATTTATCAAATTATTGTTATCAGCTGCTGTCGTAGCAGCGAGGGCCAAACTACGCCTGGATATGACGATGTTCCTTATGAGGTCCTCATGAACTTAGAAGGAGACCAAATTGACATATTATTGGACGTAAAAAACGAGGTATGCAAGCAGGAGAAATTCCACCCGACTGGAACATGCGGTGGTGGTCCCAAAATCAAAGGCTGGGAAACTCACAAGCTTACAATCTTTGTGGCCTATCTCGCTAACGCCCACCATCTGCAAGATCTATGAAAAAAAAATGATTGCCACGCGCCTGTCATAGTGCTTGGAAAATGAACGACAATACCATGCTTAACAAACAGGGTTCCCACAAGCCTTGGCACAGAAACTGGGTGGACTATACTGGCTGAAGAGGACACAGATGTGTCGCCTCACAGCTACGTTGTATGCTCTGTGGTAGCTAGAAACGTGCCGAAGGCCTAGGGCGACGCGTAGTTGCCAAGATCCTTGACAATATCGAACTAATGGGCATTCCCCTACAGTCCATACGATGAGTACATAATCTGCAATCTGCATGAGGACAGGACGGTTTGTGTCCGGGTAAACGGACAACAAATCAGTCTTTACACCTCATATAGAGACGTTCCACAAAGTTGAGTTTCGGCACTTTAGCTTGGCAGGGAAAATAGGCGAAATACCAGAGGTGCAGTTCAATATTTACGCAGACTATGTCACGACTCCGTCTACTCATAAACAACTTCAGACACCAAATTTTATGTGCATGAGGCCTTAAATGCACTATACGAGTATGTCCATGGCGCAGGCCTGGAATTGTCACCGCCTAAGTGAAGCTACATTAATGTTCAAACAAGAATGGAAGAAAGCAATTGGACACTTAAACTCGTCACGCTGAAGGTAGGAAATCAGTCATTACAAATGGTAGATGAGTTGAGAGTCCTTGACCTAGACATGCATATAACTGGCAAAGGAACACAATGATTATACAGGATGAAAAAATTAGCAGCGACTTCCATGATCTTCGTCCAACGCATTTCGTCTAGGGGAGGAGGAGCGCGAACGGAGATGGAAAGTCGCCTTGTACAATCGGTGCTGCAGCCTAAGATACTCTACCAGGTGCAGTTTCAACGACAGACGAGGCAACAATGGGCGGAGGGGAAAAATAAATAGAAACGCAATGGCACCATAACGGCCTCACCAAAACTTACACTCATCCTGATTCTACAGGAATTGCTGACACTGACAGAATAATCGATCAGTGAGGGGCAACAAGAAATCGGAAACAAAATTACGTTATGCCATTACGGTGCAAACATCTACAATGGCTGACCCCTACCCATGGGAATCCACGGCTATTACGACAACCAAGACGACAGAACTTCGTCGTAAAGAGAAGCCGAGAACTCGACCTCTGGTTGATACATGCCCCGGAACGTGGATTGCATATACGAACGCGTCGTTTATAGAAACAGGCGGTAGAACGGCAGCCACTAGCCCGAGACGCAGATAGCTAAACGTACATCATGAATACGTACTAAGTCATCCGGATCCGCTTGTGATGGAACTTTGTGCAATCCGCGATGCTATGAAGGCCATATATAAAACAGCGTCTAAACCAGAAGCCCAGATCTATACGGACTCCTTAACCACCATAAAACAACTTAAAAGGCTTAAAAGGGTGACAAATACACTGTGTGTAGCGCAAGAAGTCCATGCACTCAATAAGAAAACAAATACACACTTGCAGAAATACTGGACACAAGACGATGATGATAACACTGAGAGGAGAAAAGTGCACAACCTTACACACCAAGTTCCAAACTCTAATGCTGGTTCATTGGGGGGTTTAACGTCCAAACTGACTCCGGCTATGAGAAACGCTGTAGTGAAGGGCTCAGGAAATTTCGACCACCTGGGGTTCTTTAAAGTGCACTGACATCGCACATTACAAGGGCCTCTAGAAATTCGCCCCCATCAAAATTCGACCACCGCAGTCGGGATCGAACCCGCGTCTTTCGGGTCAGCAGCTGAGCGCAATAGCCACTGAGCCACCGCGGCGGCTCAAACACTAATGCGTTCCCCACCAGGCTCCATTTTGATGCCTGTTCCGCTCTCCCCATCGTAGCATCCTCTTAACGTAAAAGTACACGAGTCCTCATTCTTCCGTGACCTTTCCCCTTCCCTCATTACCTAACGAGATTGAAGGAAGTATCCCTTAGACAGATCAGGGCTGGTGCGGCCCTTACCCCGTCGGTCACGAGCCGATGGGCCTCTCAAGAAGACGCAGGACTCACCACTTGCCCGAGGTGTTCCACACCGGCTGCAGATGTGGATGTTCGCCACCTGCTGTGGACTTGTGCATGGACAAGTTTTTCAAGGGCACGAATTTTACAGGAAGTGGGACTAACGGCGACAAGGGATGAGGACTTTTCCGAGTGGCTAACGGATAACAATAAGAGCAGGAGCCTTCTTCTGTTCCTGCATGAAAGCAGCTTACTTGATTTCCGGTGGGTAGTATACAGACAACCCTATTTATGCCTTTGTGTCAAGTGGGCGAATTAAAAAAATCACTGCATGATACGCAACGAGCTTCTGTTCCCAGCCACGTGAATGTTTAGCGAATAATTTCTCTCCTTTCAAGGCTCATTCCACTCGCACTGCTGGTGATGCTGATACTCTTCCTGGAACCTCTGTTCGGCTCCGGTCCAATCTGGAAAGAGAAGATCACGTCTGACGCAAGGAACTGCGAGCTTCGATGGTGGTCGGTGTTGGGAGGATTCTCCAATTTTTTCCACATTGACAACACGGTAAGAAAACTGCGATGCCGGCTACCCTGTCGATGGGTGGGAAGCGACGAAGCGTTTTATACTACAGCCGTCTCACTGATCGCTGCCTGGTATACTTAGGCATCAGCTGCTTGCGCCTCGTCATCCCCTACAGTGCATGGCCCCTGTCACGTTGCATTATTCCTGTTACAGCACTAATGTAGAGATGCTTCACCATGCTCCCTTCACCACGTATTAAGATATTTATTTTTTAAATTTGATGCGCCCACTAGCAGCCATAAGCATTTTAAAGTGGTGCCCGCAGAGCAGTGAAAGAAAAAGAACAACGAAAAGAATAAAGAAGAGTAACCAAAGAGCATAAAAATGAGCCAGTTTTAGTGCCTTCAGTGGTGAACACGGCAAGGAGGATTCAAGGTGGTAAGAAAAGGGTAAAGACTAGCCCTATTTTGTAGTGCGTAATTTTGTCTCTGAATTCTCTTTCTGTTTTTCGAGCATGAACCATGCAACTCCTTATTTTGCAGACCACATGACGCTGGAAAATTGCCTTCATTTCGTCCCTTCGGAAAACTAGAGGTGTTTGATCTGTGTGCAGTAGTGCGTGGGAGTTACTAATATGTGCCAGTATAAAACAGAAAGAGACCTTAACATATAATGTTAGCAGTAAACTTTTGTCAGATGCAGATGTGCAGAGAAGAAATTATATCGCAGTTGTCATGCAAGACACTCCCCTGAGGGGCTTGCACGTACGAGAGAACAAGCATGCTCCATCTAAGGCTGGGTCACAAGGCAGTGGTAATTTATATTTGTTCGCAACACACATCGCGTAAACTTCTGCTGACCACTGTACGCCAAAGTATTGCAAAAAAAAACGATCTTGCAGGAAAAGAAAGTTAGTACAAACAAAGGGTGTGTGACAAAGCGAACCAGCCGGCCTGAGGAAACTATCTTTGTGATCACAGCATTGTGGAGCCTTCCTCTTTCCTGGGAGGATACACTGCAACAACACGGACGGCAGGCAATTGTTTTAAAAGATGGAGATTTTTGAAGCTTGGAAAAAATCAACCTCGGCGCAAATATCTTCACACAGACAAAAGAGACAAGGAGACAACGAACAGGGGTCAACTACCAACTGTTTATTGCACAAGCAAAACCACAAAGATTTATGGCCTCAGAATACGCCTACTTTTTTCACTCCACGTGCCTTATTACGTCCGTAACATATCGCCTCGCATTATTAGTTTTACACAAAAAATCGTACTCCGCCGCATACAACTTGACAGAAGAATCACTTACGCACAAGGCTGCCTTTTTCTTTATGGGAAAGGCTTCCAATAAAAGCCTCGATAAGCCTCGGATGTGATAATGATGTGATAAGGCACGTGGAGTGAAAAAAGTGGGCGTATCCTGAGGCTATAAATCTATGTGATTATTGCTTGTGCAATAAACAGTTGGAAATTGGCGCCTGTCCGTTGTCTCCTTGTCTGTTTTGTCTGTCTGAAGTTTTTTGCGCTAAGGTGGATTTTTTCCAAGCTCCAAAAAATGCTAAACCAACTAGCCCGGCAACATGCCTTACTGAAAAGATGGAGCGTTTTCTAAAGAAGCCTTTCCCTAATTGAGACAGTCATCAAAGTGACTCACTGATATTGCTTTGAATAATCGACGGAGAGTTCATGTATACGTGGGGTTAAGATCGCTGTCGTTTCTGTTTAGTGTGTTAGTGACTGTGCGCTGAGAATCATTCTGGGATCTTTCACTTCCCAAGTGGTTTGACCTTCGCCTTCGCGATGGTTCACAACCGGCCTGCCTAAATTAACGGCCGCGTCTCGGGCTCATGATTGCGCGCAGTCACGTAGACCGCCGCAATATGCCCCGAAAAACGCGGTCTCTGACAAGCTTTGATAGTTAGGGAGTTCCTCTCTCTTAAAGCTCGGCAGCATTTCAGCATCTACGAAATCTTTAGGTATCTAAATGCAGCCATATTATGCCGTTATGTGAGGCTGGGGCTTCAGCGCTGCCATAGGATTCATTTCAGAGAGGAAAATGATGTGAAAAAGTTCAAAGCTCCACGCAACTCTGAATGATTTGGCAGTTAGAGAGTTGCGGCGGCTCAGTCAACGCCGGAACCGATCATTGCATTGCCTTTCCATGATTTTTCCCCTTTTTTTTCAAACGGAGGTCATCATATGCATGCTTTATATGTTTGCACAATAAATAGAAGCTCATAATTTAATGCCACGCTCAGGCGACCGGCGCGAAGTTGTTTTCATGCCAAGGCATTGAATATCTCAGTGCAAACTCATTTCTCCGCAGAAAACGGCAGCGTGTCACGTCACGAGTCAACGTCATACCACGTGACAGCGACATCATGCCAAGTCGAGTGACAACGATGTAATGTGACGTCATGCTCAGTCACGTGATTGCGATGTAATATGCCGTCGTACCAAGTCATGTAACAACGATGTAATATGAAGTCATACCATGCCACGTGGCAGATGATTGCAAAGAGTTCAGGCCACGTGACAAGAAACCTGATTAGAAAAAATTTTATTTACATATGTACACATGCCAAGGTTACCGGATACATTGTCATTCACAAGTAGACACGACGCTAAGCATGTAAGGCGAGCCAATTAAAGAGGTAACATAAGCATCTGCGAACAACTAACAGGAATTGCTTGTTGGCGATGTAAAACGGGATAGCATACCTATTGACAGAAGAGCGAAACAGCAATAATCTGACACGAAAAAAAGAGACCTTAGCGCCAGTTTTGTCTAAAGACCAGAACAAGACGATCGATGTTAACAGAAATGAATGTCCACGACACCTGCCGAAGAAACTCTTCCTCTCCCAAGAAAAAGAGTTCCTCCGGCAAGAAACTGATAAGCTCGCTTCGAAGACGGCCAAGTTTTGGCCACACAGCGCTGCCTCGAAAGCCACCAGCGACCGCGGTGCATCGACTGCGTCATAAGCTAAAAACACCCGCAACAATTAACAGGCGAGCAAAACGGCCGCTGGGGAAGCGGCCGCGGGAGACAAAGCTCGAAATGCCCTGCCCATGGAATCCCGCATGAACCGCGCGCCAAAAGACACGCGCTACCACGCAGGTAACTGTAGCGTGGCGATTAGCTTCCGGAAGTGGGCAATTCGTACAGGTACTGCAGCGTAAAACACCCCACCGCTCTAGCCGATCGCAAGTAGGCAGCACTGCCCAACCAAGTTTCCAAACAAAGTCGCGTATGTAGTCTGGGAGAGGTGTCGACGCTACGCGCGCCCATTGAACGCGGTGCATCGGTGAGCGGCGAGCCGCCGGCACAACAGGCAACAACAGCGAGCCCATAATGTCCACCACTTGGTCTGCAACGATGTTGATATAAGGTGCTACTTCGCTTTCATGCCGGCAAAGGCCACTGACATAGCATAGAAAGCGGTAGACTGCGCTGATTGAGGTCGATGATTAGCAGGGACCGAGGGATTCAAAAAGCACAAAGAAGGGCCCAAAAAATACCGCGCCAAGGTTTGCGCCGAAGACGCGTCCCCCAGCAGGATACGCAAAATGCACTTCAAATGCACAAAGACGTGATGGACCAAGTTAGAAAGGCAAAACTGCCTCTCTCCTGTGGTTGTCTAAGAACAGCACGAGCCGCAAGCTCGGTTCGCCCTGACCAAAAAAATGAAAGAAAAAAACTGCAGTCTGCACCCGCCTTATGACGCTCAGGGATGGTTTAAAAATGTGGCAAAGGTACCAGAAGGCACCCAGCATGACTGACTGAATCAGGTAGTGCCTTTCAAGCAGAGGCAGGTCAAATGTCTGCGCCCTCTGCACACGCGCTGTAATGCCCTCCACGACCGAAGACCACATACCATCTCATATTCCAACACAGTCGTAGGCCACGCCTAAAATACGTATCTGCGCACACCACTGGAAAGGTATCGCGCGTGTAATACGTCTCTGAGGAGACCCCACAAAAAAGTAACGACTCTTCGAATAATTAAGAGAATCCCCCGACAAGGAGGCGTACTCACGAAAAAATGTTTAAAGCTTCGACCAGGCTGTATTCATCAGTCAAGTAGAGTGTGATGTCATCTGCATAAGCGGTGACGCGTACGGCCGTACTGCCTGACAAAGCCAGACCTCTAATAAAAAAGTTGATTGACTGCCAAGAGGAAAGGCTCTAATGCTAAGACAAACAAAAGGCGTTAGAGCGGACAACCTTGACGGACGTCGCGGCCAACATCAAATGCGGTACTTTCCCGGCCATCAAGGAAAATAGTGCTTGAAATATGACTGTACATGTCTTTAATGAGAAGCATGAAAGAAGGTCCGAAACCGAAAGCATCCAGTGCACCGTAAATATACTTATGCTCCAAAACGTCGAACACCTTCTCTTGATCGAGGGAAACAAGAAGGCCCTGTGCGCGCCGCCGTATAGTATACTCTAGGATATTTCGCGTCACGGAAGACAAATTATGTATATCGCGACCCAGGATGAAGCAAACCTTGTGGCAGGAAATGAGGGACGACAGGAGAGCCCGCAGACAGCGAACGAGTAATTTTTCTAATACTTTGTAATCTGAATTTAGTAGGGTGATAGGGCGCCAATCTGCGGGACATGGCGAGAAAGGAGACTTCTTAACACATCTGCGAAAACAGGGCCTACAGTATGCCAGAATTGTAAATAGAACTCCACAGGAAGGCCATCTGGCCCAGGCGCTGAGCCTCGTTTCATGGAATCTAACGCCTCCTTGATTTCACCTTATTGTTGCCGGAGCCATAAGGCCATGATGAAGTTCAGCGGCAACCTGCGGCAAGCCTGCAAAAAATTGGTGTGCGGAAACGTCATAGCGATCAACCAGAAAGAGCGGCTGCGCAATATCCCGGAAATGGACGAAGAACGCACTAGAATTCCTGCCAACTGGCTGGGCCGCAGCCCTGGCGGAAGAAGTAAAAGCAGAGGCACCTTGAGGGCACAACCGCTCCTGACGTGCAAACCGAAGCACCTTAGGATGAGCAGTTGGACTGCGTCGACAACGCCAAGAACCGCTGTCAAAGAGGATGATCGTAAAAGACGCTGTAAGCGCTCCGAAAGCTCCTCTTTCCATGCGCACATTAGAGACGATGGCGACGGGGTGCGCTGAGCTATACGCAGCTTCGCCGTCACCACGCGCACCTCATCTGAGACGCGAGCCCTCAGGGCTCGACCAGAAGCGGCGCAAAGGTGACGTCACTGCTCCTTCAGGCGGTCCCAGTCACCAGGCACGGCCCCAACAACCGAAACACTCAAGGCCCGCGTTAGCCCTTCTCTAGTGCTTGCGTCGTGAAGGATGCGCACATCCAAACGCCATGGTCTGTGAGGAGACACTGAAGGCGCCGCAACCCCGAGTGACAGAAGAAAGGGGCGATGGTCTGATATGTATACCTGCGAGGATGGCAGCGTCATTAAGTTAGCAGCACACACTGTACTCGAAAGGCCCGTCGGTACGTACGCCCTGTCCAACCTGCTCGACAATAATCCACGACGCCTACTCCACACAAAGACGCCGCTATAAAGGAGCTCATAAGCGTCTGTGAACATAAACTGGTTGACTAGGCGGCGCAACTCGCCCGCATTCCAGCCTGGCCTACCCCTACAAGGGCCCTGCACATCAGCGACCGTATCGAGCACGCAGTTGAAATCTCCCAACATCACTACGTTACGTGCTCCAAGAAAATACACATCTAGAGCTTTAAACAATAAGTTTACGAAATTAGAATGCGGAGGTTCATAGATGCAAAGAATTCTCAGGCGAAGTGCGTTAAACGTGCAGTTGAACGCCAGCACGCGTCTAAGCGCATCGTAGGTAACATGATGGTCTCGCAGGAGTGTGCGGTTCAAAACAAGAACGCCAGCACCGCTAGAACGCGTGCTGGCGTACGAAAAGAAAACATCGATGGCAAACCTACGCTTAAATTCCAACACGCCACTTAGGCGAAAAAAAAATTGGTTTCTTTCACGCAGATGATATCGCAGCCCGATGAACGAGCGAAAGCGACCACCTCGGCCTGCTCCATAACATTGCGGAACCCCTGCACGTTAACAGTGATGATGTTAAGAGTAGTCATTTTGGAAATTAAAAATAAAACGAGAAGTCATGATGTTTAGGCAATACAAAGTGCGCCACGAACGGCGCCAAACCACCTTCCTTTCTTCGTAGGGTTAGACCAGGGGAGGCACGGTGCCTCCTTGGGGGACGGGCAGAAATGTCTGAGTCCGTAGTCAACGCATGTAGGTCCTTTAAGCTCGAACTCAAAGCGACCATCTCAACATCCGAAGACTGGGTACTTGAAGTGCTGGCGCTAACCCTCAATATAAAAGAGGACGGCGACTGCACAGGTTCCGCGTCAATAGATGGCCTTGGCTCCTGCCCAGGCGAAATATCTGTGCCGACACTAAACCTCGATTACAAAGGAGACGCCGACGGCGGCCTCGGCTCCTGCCCAGGCACGATGACAGTCTCATCAATGACGAGGTTGACTAAAGAAGATGAGGACGGCAAGCCGCTCTCGTCACCATCGGCTTCAGGTTTGTTGGCGTTGTTGCTCAATGCTCAAAACCGCAATGATGACTGCGGGCTGCCGAGCGGGCTCCGAGAGCGGTTTGTCCCCAGCTTCAGAGACTTGCAGGAGCACAATAGGCTCGGCCTCCGTGGCGGAAGGTACACTTGGAGAGACTGAGGCTGACAGAGCAGGCGCATTTACTGCCGGCTTGTTTGGTGCGTCACTGGACGCGTCAGCCGCAGGCACTGGTTCTTCCATACAGACACTCTGAGACGCGGAGGAACCTCCCGTAACAGCGTCGGTGTCGGAAACGCCGGGCTCGTTGATTGTGTCAACGGCTACCTGTGCGGCCGGTAGAGGGGAAAGGCGGGCCACAGACTCAGAGTACGAGGGCTTGATCGCGCATGCCACGGTAGCGTGTGGGTCAAAACACCGTCGATTCGGCACACAGAACCTTGGCCTTGGTGCCAAAAGACCCCACAGAGGGCGCAGAACGGAGCTGGGCACTGTGCTCTGAAGTGTGCAGTCGACGCACAACGCCAACACGCTGCATGTCTTTGCAATCGCATGTAACGCGGTGGCCAGCGACCTTGATGTGGTCAGGCACGGGCGACTCCCGCTTCTTTTCATTAAGGCAGAAAGTTGGGCTAGTTGGATATTTTTTGAACTCATATTTTCTAGCGCTTAGTGAACGCAAGGAACAAGAACACAAATACACAGAACGTACGCTAGCGTACGTCCTGTGTATTTGTGTTATTGTCCCTTGTGTTCACTAAGAGCTAGAAAATATGGCTGCTAGCGTACGTCCTGTGTATTTGTGTTCTTGTCCCTTGTGTTCACTAAGCGCTAGAAAATATGGCTTCTTTTCAATTCGGACGCACCGCGTTCCGGTGGTGACAGTGGGACGCGACCCCATGACGCCGCGACTTATGGGCAGCACCTTGCCATAAGAGGAAATAGCCGTGGCTAGGGCATCACTTGGTACGCAGGCGGGCAGAAAAAGAACTGTCACCTGAGTCACATGCGGGCTCAGGGCGACGATGGCGACGTGTTCCTTTCCGATGATGAGGCACGAAGCATCAACGATTGCAGCCATGGCGGCTTCACTCTTCACGGTTACTTGGTAATTGCGTCCAACGAAGTGCTGGACACAGTAAACTTCTTCCAATCCAACTACGAAGGCTGTCGCATCATCGACATCCTCCGGACTAGCCCCTTAAGGGACGACGACGTAAAAGGCAGGGGCCTTTGTAGGTGGCTGGCTCACCATACTGATACGCCCACCAGCCGAAGGACACCCGAACAAAAGAGCACGACCAGAGGTCGAACACCGGCCACCGACGCAAGCCGGCGGCCCGAGCACACGCAGGAACAAAGTTCAGGAGAATCCACCACCGCGCACTGCGGCGGTTGCGATCCAAAGAAACAGCTACCGACTTCCTCGGTCCTCAACGGGTTAAATGTTATGCATAATTGCACACTACCAGCAGGCGTGACAATAACTTCTGGTGGAGCAACCGTTCGTCGTACACGTTCCGTCTGGTGTGATAGCATTTATCTTTGCATACAGCTAACACGTTTTAGTGAAGTTGGAGACTAGCTTGCGACAAGGGCTCGGACCGACGATATATGCACTATCACTTGCATGCTTTAAGGCGCAATTGAGGTGTCCACCGAGATATCGAGATGTGAGGGGTACTGCGCCCTTTCCTCTCCTCAAAAACCAATTTTCGTATTCAATTTGTGACATAACCGGAAATGACGAGCTGGTGAAGTATGTCACAACCGGAAATGACGAAATGTCACACTCCACATTATAAGGCAGAAAAAAAGCACGATCAAAGAGATGCTTTCGCATCCCTGCACGTAAGTAGACTTAAGTGCGCTCAGAATATTTTTATTACCAATGAGATGCAAATACCAAACTTCCCTGCGAACAAAGTAGTGGTTTTCTGGTGTGGGTGTAAAAAAAGAAGACCGCCTACTGATTGTGAACCGACCAGAGCAAGCTTTTTCAGCCTTTCCTGTGAGTTCGCGGCAGGATGAGCGAAACGCGCTTCTTTCTGTTAAAGGTGTTTTCGCACAGTTTACACTGGGAGATTTTGTTTTTGTAGCGAGAGCTAGACTGGGCTACCAGTAGAGCATTTCGCGGTGGCTCGGAGAGGCCAGTTGTGCGCATGCGCCGTTACCATGGCAATCGGAGAGGAGCAGCACAGGCGGCGTGTACTTCGCCGCCGCAGCGGCTGTGCGCGCGCTGCACCGTCGGAACGCGCCGCGTTCTTCGTCGCCACATCGCTGCATGCCGCTCTGTCACCCGACCCGCGCGCGTCGCATGCGCAGCATTGGGTATAAAAGGCGGAGGTGTAATGGGCGTCTGCGTCACAACGTTTGACATGCATGCTGAAAAGGAGAGTCCAGCCGCTGTTAAACGGAAGTATAGACAAGAGAAGATTAACTCTTCCGGTCCTGAAGATGTTGCCTGGCACTTCGCTACTTAACAAAGAGACAATGAGCTTAAGAAGGAGAAGAGAGCAGCGGTGACGCCCGAACAGATAGATGGCGCATATATAGCC